>NC_054467.1:260461710-260759210 GCF_017639515.1 Carcharodon carcharias | reverse complement strand
GTGGGGGCGGGCAGGGGGGGGGGGGGGAGGGGTGGGGGAGGGGGTGGGGGGGGGGGGGGGGGGGTGTGAGGGTGTGGGGTGGGGGGGGGGGGGTGTGGGGTGTGGGGTTGTAGGGTGAGGGGTGTGGGGGGTGTGGGGTGGGGGGTGTGGAGGGTGTGGGGTGAGGGGCGTGGAGGGTGCGGGGTGGGGGGTGTGGGGTGTGGGGGTGCAGGGTGAGGGGTGTGGAGGGTGGGGGGAGTGGAGGGTGCGGGGTGGGGGGTGCGGGGTGTGGGGGTGTAGGGTGAGGGGTGTGGAGGGTGCGGGGTGGGGGGTGTGGGGTGTGGGGGTGTAGGGTGAGGGGTGTGGAGGGTGGGGGGTGTGGAGGGTGCGGGGTAGGGGGTGTGGGGGTTGGGGGGTGGGGGGTGTGGAGGGTGTGGGGTGGGGGGTGGGGGGTGTGGGGTGTGGGGTTGTAGGGTGAGGGGTGTGGGGGGTGTGGGGTGGGGGGTGTGGAGGGTGTGGGGTGAGGGGCGTGGAGGGTGCGGGGTGGGGGGTGTGGGGTGTGGGGGTGCAGGGTGAGGGGTGTGGAGGGTGGGGGGAGTGGAGGGTCGGGGTGGGGGTTGTGGGGGGTGGGGGGATTGTGGTGGGTGCAGGGCGGGGGGTGTGGGGTGGGGGAGTGGGGGTGTGCAGGGTGGGGCGTGCAGGGTTCGGGGTGTGGAGGGTGCGGGGTAGGGGGTGTGGGGGTTGGGGGGTGGGGGGGTTGTGGGGGGTGCAGGGTGGGGGGGTGGTGGGTGTGAGGCGGGGGGATGTGGGGTGGGGGGGTGGGGGTGTGCAGGGTGGGGGGTGCAGGGTGGGGGTATGGAGGATTGGGGGTGGGGTTGTGGGGGTGGGGTGTGCAGGGTGGGGCTGTGGGGGGTGGGGCTGCAGGGTGGGGCTGTGGGTGGTGGGGAGGTGCAGGGTGGGGGTGCAGGGTGGGGGTGGGGGGCGTTGGGGGTGCAGTGTGGGGATTTGTTAGCTTTTAGGCCCTTAGGTTTCTCTAATTTTTTTGTGCTGATGTGAACCACTGTACTGCCCTCAGCCTTATTGGCTCCTGGGTCACCATCGGTCCTGGGTAACAACTTATATTTTATACCATGAAGACAGACATAAATATTTATTCAATGTCTCTGCCATTTCCACATTCGCCATGTTAATGTTCCCGTTTCTGCTTCTAAGAAACCAATATTTACTTTAGCTACTCTCTTCCCTTTTATACACTTTAAAAAAACCTCTTTTTTATATTTCTGGCTCGTTTACTCTCATCTTTTCCCCTTTATATCAACTTTTTCGTTACCTTTGCTGGTCACCAATACTATAAGCCTTTTCTTTTAATCTAATACTATCTTTAACTTGCTGAGTGAGCCACTGATGGATCTTTCTTGCTGAGTTTATTTTTGTTTTTAATTGGGATGTATTTTTGTTGAACATTTTGAATTGTTTCTGTCAATGTTTCCCACTGTTTCTTTATGGTCATACCTTTTAGTCTATTTACCCCATCAGCCTTAGCTGTTTTTCCCTTCATACCCTGGCAATTGGCTTTCTTTAAGATTGTTGTTTGGGGTGGGAATATATCACTTCCAACCTTAATATGGAATTAAATTGTGTTATCACAATTTCCCAGTGGATCTTTTATCATGACATTACTAATTAGCACTGCCTCATTACACAACGCTAGATCTAAAACAACTTTAACTTCCAGACCACCTTTGCCAATTTGACTTGTCCAGCCTTTGTGAATATTAAATTCCCCAAGATTATTATTGTCTTTGTTACTAGCTCCAATAATACCATGTCCATCGGTAGAACTACTATATAGCAGCCGATAAACTACTTCCACCCGCATTTTCTGACCTATATTGATTCTACTACCTGATTTCCAGCATCCAGAGCCCTTCTTACAACTGACCTTATGTCAACCTTTACTATCAGGCCTGTTCCTCCTCCTTTTCCATTCTGTCTGTCTGGCTGAAGTGCTCAAATCCCAGGGGCCATGAGGCTGAGTGAAGGAATTAGGCTAAAGTAAGGAGTCAACTACCAGGGAAGAGCACCGAATAGACAAGAGAGAATTAGTGGTGGCTCCCGGTTGAGAGGGAATTGAGGAATACGATGAGGAAGGATTGAGGCATAAGGTGCGAGCAATATGACTTCAAATGGATGAGCACTTGAGGGAAATAAACTTGTAGGGTTAATGGGGATAGACTGCCTGGATTCCTCTACAGAGGGCTGGCATTGAGCCGATGGGTCAAAGGATCTCCTGCTGTGTCATAAATGACTCTATGTGAAGAAGGAATGAAGAGATACATTGGGGCGATTGATGGGTACGGTGAGGAAAGATGGAGGGATACATGGAGGGTACAGAGGGAGGTGGGAATGGGGAGAAAGAATTGAGGGAGGTGATAAGGAGGGATTAAATTGAGTGATCTGGTGAGAAAGGATTGAGGGTATGGTGAGGAGGGACTGAGAGACATAAGAAGGAGAAATTGAGGAATATAATGAGAATAATTGAGGGTGTGTAGAAGAGGGAATGATGTATATGGTGAGGGGCATTGAGTATATGGAGAGGAGAGCATGAAGGGTATAACAGGGAGAAGTTGAGGAAATGGCGAGAGGGATTGAGAATATGGAGAAAATGGAGTGAGGGGCATGTAAAGGAGAGATTGAGGGATATGGTGTGAATAGTTGAGGGTATGTAGAAGAGGGAGTGGGGGACATGGTGAAAAGGGTTGAGGGATAGATTTGGTGTCAACCTACAGAGGTCTGTTCACCTCCTCCCTTCTCATTGTGCCGGTCTCCAAACACTCCTTCCGGGTAAACCAGAGATTTACTGTCGTCCTTCCAGGCTAGAATATCTGATTCCGTGCTCTCACCGCAGTCTCCTCTTCAGTGCAGGGCTGTGCAGCTACTGAGAGGGACAGTCAGACTCTCGTAATGCACAGGGTATTAAATAAAACACCCGAGACACCATGTGGACATTGATGTATTTCATCCAAAACCATGAGGATTGAAATTCTGAAGCAGGCAGAATAAATAGAATGACAACAAATCAATTTCAATAAGTTACAATTTAATAAATGATGTCACAACTCTTAGTTAGAAGGTGGGTGGGGGCTGGGGGGGTGGGGGTAGGGGTGTGGTGTAGGGGTGTGGAGTAGGGGTGTGGAGTAGGGGTGGGGGTGTAGGGGTGTGGTGTAAGGGTGGGGGTGTAGGGATGTGGTGTAGGGGTGGGGGTGTAGGAGTTGGGGGTAGGGGTGGTGGTGTAGGGGTGGGAGTGAAGGGGTGGGGGTTTAGGGTTGGGTGTGTAGGGTTGGGGGTGTAGGGGTGGGGGGATAGGGGTGGGGTTGGAGGGGTGAGGGTGTGGGGGTTTAGGGGTGAGGGTGTAGGGCTGGGGGGTAGGGGTGGTGGTGTAGGGATGGGGGTGTAGGTGTGGTGTGTAGGTGTGTGGTGTAGGGGTGGGGGTGTAGGGGTGGGGGTGTAGGGGTATAGGAGTAGGGGTGGGGTGTAGGGGTGGGGATTTAGGGGTGGGGGTGTAGGGGTGTAGGGGTGTGGGGTAGGGGTGTGGGGTAGGGGTGGGGCTGTAGGGGTGTGGGGTAGGGGTGTGGGGTAGGGGTGGGGGTGTAGGGGTGTCGTGTAGGCATTTGGGTCTAGGGGTGGTGGTGTAGGTGTGGGGTTGTAGGGGTGGGGGTTAGAGGTGGTGGGTAGGTGTGGGGTGTAGGAGTGGAGGGGTAGGGGTGGGGGTGTAGGGGTTGGGGTGGGGCTGTATGTGTGGTGGGGTGGAGGTGCGGGGGGAAAAGGTGTGGGCGTGTAGGGGTGGTGTGGTAGGGGTGAGGGTGTAGGGGTGGTGTGTTGAGGGTGGGGGTGTAGGGGTTGGGGTGTAGGAGTGGGGGTGTAGGGGTGGTGTTGTAGGGGTGGGGGGTAGGGGTGGGGGGGCTAGGGGTGGGGGTGGAGGGGTGAGGGTGTGGGGGTGTAGGGGTGGGGTGTAAGGGTGAGTGTGCAGGATTGGGGGTGTAGGGTTGGGGTTGTAGGCGTGGGGTGTAGTGGTTGGGGGTGTAGGCGTGTGTTGTAGGGGTGTGGTGTAGGGGTGTGGTGTAGGGGTGTGGTGTAGGGGTGTGGTGTAGGGGTGGGGGGGTAGGGGTGTGTATTGTAGGGGTGTGGTGTAGGGGTGGGGTGTAGTGGTTGGGGGTGTAGGGGTGTAGGTGTAGGGGTGGGGTGTAGTGGTTGGGGGTGTAGGGGTGTAGGTGTAGGGGTGGGGTGTAGTGGTTGGGGGTGTAGGCGTGTGTTGTAGGGGTGTGGTGTAGTGGTGTGGGGTAGGGGTATGGTGTAGGGGTGGGGGGGTAGGGGTGTGGTGTAGGGGTGGGGGGGTAGGGGTGTGGTGTAGGGGTGGGGGGGTAGGGGTGTGGTGTAGGGGTGGGGGGGTAGGGGTGTGTATTGTAGGGGTGTGGTGTAGGGGTGGGGTGTAGTGGTTGGGGGTGTAGGGGTGTAGGTGTAGGGGTGGGGTGTAGTGGTTGGGGGTGTAGGCGTGTGTTGTAGGGGTGTGGTGTAGGGGTGTGGGGTAGGGGTATGGTGTAGGGGTGGGGGGGTAGGGGTGTGTATTGTAGGGGTGTGGTGTAGGGGTGGGGTGTAGTGGTTGGGGGTGTAGGGGTGTAGGTGTAGGGGTGGGGTGTAGTGGTTGGGGGTGTAGGCGTGTGTTGTAGGGGTGTGGTGTAGGGGTGTGGGGTAGGGGTATGGTGTAGGGGTGGGGGGGTAGGGGTGTGTATTGTAGGGGTGTGGTGTAGGGGTGGGGTGTAGTGGTTGGGGGTGTAGGGGTGTAGGTGTAGGGGTGGGGTGTAGTGGTTGGGGGTGTAGGCGTGTGTTGTAGGGGTGTGGTGCAGGGGTGTGGGGTAGGGGTGTGGTGTAGGGGTGGGGGGGTAGGGGTGTGTATTGTAGGGGTGTGTATTGTAGGGTGTGGTGTAGGGGTGGGGTGTAGTGGTTGGGGGTGTAGGGGTGTGGTGTAGGGGTGGGGGGGTAGGGGTGTGGTGTAGGAGTGGGGGGGTAGGGGTGTGAATTGTAGGGGTGTGGTGTAGGGGTGGGGTGTAGTGGTTGGGGGTGTAGGGGTGTAGGTATAGGGGTGGGGTGTAGTGGTGGGCATGTAGGTGTGTGTTGTCAGGGTGGGGGTGTAAGGGTGTAGGTGTAGCGGTGTGTTTTAGGGGTGTGGTGTAGGGGTGGGGGTGTAGGGGTGGGGGTGTAGGTGTGGGGGTGTAGTGGTTGGGGGTGTAGGGGTGTGTTGTCAGGGTGGGGGTGTAAGGGTGTAGGTGTAGGGGTGTGTTTTAGGGGTGTGGTGTAGGGGTGGGGGTGTAGGGGTGGGGGTGTAGGTGTAGGGGTGGGGGTGTAGGTGTAGGGGTATGTTTTAGGGGTGTGGTGTAGGGGTGGGGGTGTAGGGGTGTGAATTGTAGGGGTGTAGGTGTAGGGGTGGGGGTGTAGGTGTGGGGGTGTGTTTTAGGGGTGTGGTGTAGGGGTGGGAGTGTAGGGGTGGGGGTGTAGGTGTGGGGGTGTAGTGGTTGGGGGTGTAGGGGTGTGTTGTCAGGGTGGGGTGTAAGGGTGTAGGTGTAGGGGTGTGTTTTAGGGGTGTGGTGTAGGGGTGGGGGTGTAGGGGTGGGGGTGTAGGGGTGGGGTGTAGGGGTGGGGGTGTAGGGGGTGGGGGTGTAGGTGTAGGGGTATGTTTTAGGGGTGTGGTGTAGGGGTGGGGGTGTAGGGGTGTGAATTGTAGGGGTGTAGGTGTAGGGGTGGGGTGTAGTGGTTGGGGGTGTAGGGGTGTAGGTGTAGGGGTGGGGTGTAGTGGTTGGGGGTGTAGGGGTGTAGGTGTAGGGGTGGGGTGTAGTGGTTGGGGGTGTAGGGGTGTAGGTGTAGGGGTGGGGTGTAGTGGTTGGGGGTGTAGGGGTGTAGGTGTAGGGGTGGGGTGTAGTGGTTGGGGGTGTAGGGGTGTAGGTGTAGGGGTGGGGTGTAGTGGTTGGGGGTGTAGGGGTGTAGGTGTAGGGGTGTGTTTTAGGAGTGTGGTGTAGGGGTGGGGGGGTAGGGGTGGGGGTGTAGGGGTGGGGGTGTAGGGGTGTAGGTGTAGGGGTGGGGGTGTAGGGGTGGGGGTGTAGGTGTGGGGGTGTAGTGGTTGGGGGTGTAGGGGTGTGTTGTCAGGGTGGGGGTGTAAGGGTGTAGGTGTAGGGGTGTGTTTTAGGGGTGTGGTGTAGGGGTGGGGGGGTAGGGGTGGGGGTGTAGGGGTGTAGGTGTAGGGGTGGGGGTGTAGATGTAGGGGTATGTTTTAGGGGTGTGGTGTAGGGGTGGGGGTGTAGGGGTGTGAATTGTAGGGGTGTAGGTGTAGGGGTGGGGTGTAGTGGTTGGGGGTGTAGGGGTGTAGGTGTAGGGGTGGGGTGTAGTGGTTGGGGGTGTAGGGGTGTAGGTGTAGGGGTGGGGTGTAGTGGTTGGGGGTGTAGGGGTGTGGTGTAGGGGTGGGGTGTAGTGGTTGGGGGTGTAGGGGTGTAGGTGTAGGGGTGGGGTGTAGTGGTTGGGGGTGTAGGGGTGTAGGTGTAGGGGTGGGGTGTAGTGGTTGGGGGTGTAGGGGTGTAGGTGTAGGGGTGGGGTGTAGTGGTTGGGGGTGTAGGGGTGTAGGTGTAGGGGTGTGTTTTAGGGGTGTGGTGTAGGGGTGGGGGGGTAGGGGTGGGGGTGTAGGGGTGGGGGTGTAGGGGTGTAGGTGTAGGGGTGGGGGTGTAGGTGTAGGGGTATGTTTTAGGGGTGTGGTGTAGGGGTGGGGGTGTAGGGGTGTGAATTGTAGGGGTGTAGGTGTAGGGGTGGGGTGTAGTGGTTGGGGGTGTAGGGGTGTAGGTGTAGGGGTGGGGTGTAGTGGTTGGGGGTGTAGGGGTGTAGGTGTAGGGGTGGGGGTGTAGGGGTGTGAATTGTAGGGGTGTAGGTGTAGGGGTGGGGGTGTAGGGGTGTGAATTGTAGGGGTGTAGGTGTAGGGGTGGGGGTGTAGGGGTGTGAATTGTAGGGGTGTAGGTGTAGGGGTGGGGGTGTAGGGGTGTGAATTGTAGGGGTGTAGGTGTAGGGGTGGGGGTGTAGGGGTGTGAATTGTAGGGGTGTAGGTGTAGGGGTGGGGTGTAGTGGTTGGGGGTGTAGGGGTGTAGGTGTAGGGGTGGGGGTGTAGGGGTGTGAATTGTAGGGGTGTAGGTGTAGGGGTGGGGTGTAGTGGTTGGGGGTGTAGGGGTGTAGGTGTAGGGGTGGGGTGTAGTGGTTGGTGGTGTAGGGGTGTAGGTGTAGGGGTGGGGGTGTAGGGGTGTGAATTGTAGGGGTGTAGGTGTAGGGGTGGGGTGTAGTGGTTGGGGGTGTAGGGGTGTAGGTGTAGGGGTGGGGGTGTAGGGGTGTGAATTGTAGGGGTGTAGGTGTAGGGGTGGGGTGTAGTGGTTGGGGGTGTAGGGGTGTAGGTGTAGGGGTGGGGTGTAGTGGTTGGTGGTGTAGGGGTGTAGGTGTAGGGGTGGGGGTGTAGGGGTGTGAATTGTAGGGGTGTAGGTGTAGGGGTGGGGGTGTAGGGGTGTGAATTGTAGGGGTGTAGGTGTAGGGGTGGGGTGTAGTGGTTGGGGGTGTAGGGGTGTAGGTGTAGGGGTGGGGTGTAGTGGTGGAGGGGTGGGGGGAGAAGGGTGGAAATGAGAAATTTCTTGAAACTGAGTGGGCTTTTGAAAGACGCGATTCATTTAGTTTCAAAATCAGTCTCATCATTTCTCCGTGATTTGCCGACATTAAACTGAATTCCCGTGCGCAATGACAGCGAAGCAACCGCGGTACATGGAATGACTGAGACACAGCTGATATGTGTTTACAGAGCTGTGAAACGTGCAAGGTAAAACAGGCTCTCAACAACCCCCCCTCCCTCCCCAACCTACCTCCCAATCCACCCCACCCCCGGCCTCCCCAGGGACCGACAGGACATAGGATGGTGTGAATTGTGTCATGATGCACCAGCCCACTACCCCGCTGGACACGGCCTGCTCTGAGTGACAGGGTCTGAAGGGGCTCTGAGCTCCCTTCCTCATCCCTGCAGGGGCCTCCGATGCTGCTGAGCTTTGGAAAGGCCTGGTGGGTGGTCGGAGAAGGTCAGTCAGGGACCCCCACCACCCGCACCCCCCCACCCCCGCCCCCCACCCAACTCTTGATCACCATCTACTGTCCCTAGAAAGAGACCTGAAGTAACTGCATCACTTGGGCAATCATGATGTGTGGTCAGTGTAACAGGGTTGGGAGGAACAGATGAATTTGGACCTATGCGCCGCCCCCCGCCCCCGCCCCAAATCTCTTTCACCGCGAGGCTTTTCCTCACCAGGTATCTGGGTCTGTTGTTGACTCATTGATTGCTATGATTAATCAATAACTCCATGAACATTGTCCCATGCAACTACCAGGATGGTAGAAGGTCAACTAGATGCACCTAGCTTTATTTTCACTTCCCTACGTTCCTGATAGATTCCTCAGGGTTTAATGACAGAGGGGCAGAGGGTGGGGGCGTGAGGGAGTACTTCAGACCAGAGTTCAAGAGCCAGTTCTATCCACAGCACGAGTGGAATGGACACTGCAATCATTTAATAACAGCGGGATGGACAATGGGATCCAACGGCCTGACCCTTGACCTGTGAGCTGTGAGGTGCCAATGGCTGGTCGTTGCCAAGAGAGCAGTTTAACACTTTTCATTTGCTTCTTTATCACCTCCATTGGCTGTGCCGTAAGAGTAGGAACCTGCATTGGAATCACCATCACATTGACTGAACATTGGAGCAACTCAAACACAAGATTCAACAGGAAGGCGTTGACAGAGTCTCTTTGCTTCCCCCCCGTCTCTCTGTCTCTCTACGAACTTGGCCTTTTGTCTGTGGCGTTGTCTTTCTTCTCCGTCTGTGTGTAAGGCTCAAAAGCTGATGTACCCACTCCGTGGCCGGCGGAGAGTTCCAGGGCACCACCTAGGGCCGGGCTCAAGAAGCACGGAGAAGCACCGGCCTGGTGGTGAGGGGAGGAGGTGGTCTGGGGAGGTGCAGAGAGGCTAAAAGAGGCGCCGGTCAGCCTAGGCGAACTGCTGCTGGAGGATACCAGGCCACAGACGTTACCCGCCGGAGATCCCAGGGGGCTGGGTCCTTGACTGAGCAAACTGGGAGCTGGAGGGATGGACAACAACCTTCCTTGTTCCAGGAGCCTCAGGATGTTACAGGTGGCGACGGATTCGGATGTGCCAGGGGAACGGCTATCGCAGTCTTTACTCTGATCTTTCTTCTGCTTTGTACGGCGGTTCTGGAACCAGACCTTAACCTAAAACACAAAGGCAAAATTAAATAGAATCATTACGTGAACAAATGATACACTACAAACAACAACAACATACATTTTATATAGCACCTTTACTTTAGGGCAGCAGACACATGGGAACACCACCTGGAAGTTCCCCTCCAAGTCACTCACCATCCTGACTTGGAAATATATCGCCGTTCCTTCACTGTCGCTGGGTCAAAATCCTGGAACTCCCTTCCTAACAGCACTGTGGGTGTACCTACACCACATGGACTGCAGAGGCTCAAGAAGGCAGCTCACCACCACCTTCTCAAGGGCAACTAGAGATGGGCAATAAATGCTGGTCCAGCCAGTGACACCCACGTCTAGGTTTGCCAACTCTGGCTGGACACTTTCTGGGAGAGGTTGAGGGAAGTGATGTCATGGAAAGCTGGTGGAAGCAACATCACGGAAAGCCAGCGCTGTGGGAGCAAGCAGGTGATACTAGAGAAAAGGTCTGTGACCCTGAGTGAGAGGGAATGAATCCGTCTCCACTAAATTCCACTACGTAGTCTGAACAATTCCTTCAGCAGCCAGTTGCTCTTGGGGGACAGATATCTTCAGCGCACCACCGTCTGCCCGGTCACCACAGATTCAATCCGCCACTAATGAAGAACATTGATAACACTAATTAATCACTGTGCCAGCATCCAGCCAGTCTCAGCTGGGCCGAACCTATATCTTCAATATACTCAATGACGGAGCCTCCACAACCCTCTGGGTAGAGAATTCCAAAGGTTCTGTCGAAGGGTCATGAAGACTCGAAACGTCAACTCTTTTCTTCTCCGCCGATGCTGCCAGACCTGCTGACTTTTTCCAGGTAATTGTGTTTTTGTTTTCCAAAGGTTTACTACCCTCTTGAGTGAAGAAATTCCTCCTCAACTCAGTCTTAAGCGGTCTACCCCTTATTCTGAGACTGTGTCCCCTGGTTCTAGATCACCCCCACCCCCCCACCTCCCCAGCCAGGGGAAACACCCTCTCTGCCTTTACCCTGCCGAGTCCTGTTAGGAACTTTGACCTCTCATTTTTCTAAACTCGAAAGAATACAGGCCCAGTTTCCTCAATCTTACCTCACAGGACAATCCTGCCATCACTGGAATCGGTCTGGTGGACATTCATTGCACTCCCCCTATGGCAAGTACATTCTTTTTCATACAAGGAGACCAAATCTGCACAAAATACTCCGGGTGTGGTCTCACCAAGGCTCTATAAAACTGCAGCAAAGCTTCCCTACTTTTATATTCCACCACCGCCCCCCCCATCCCCCCTTGCAGTATACTTCTTTTCCCTCAGAGGCCTGAGACACAAAGCTTCATAAACAGCAATCAATCAGCAAAGTTTGAAGTTCATCCTCTGCTACCACGTTGCTCACAATAAGAGGTTATGGTGGAAGAATTAATCCAGGCAGGTCTCTTGGTTAGAGCTGGTTTATTTCCAAGCCAACTCTTTAGTGCTCCTAACTTCATTCCTCTTGCCTTCCTGATTACTTGCTCTTCTGCATGGTTTTCTTTGGAATTCACGTACAAGAGCACCCAACCCTAAAATGACCCACTTAACTTGTAAGTGAACTAATCCTCTATCCACACTAATATATCAACCCCATCACTATGACCTCTTATCTTGTACAGCAACCTTTTATGTGGCGCCTTATCGAATGCCTTTTGGAAATCCAAATACACTACATCTACTGGCCCCTCTTTATCCACCCGGCTTGTTACATCACCAAAGAACTCTAATAAATTGTCAAGCCCAATTTCCTTTTCACAAAATTATATTGACTCTGCTGATTGTATTATAATTGCCTGCCCTTCCTCTTTAACTTTCCAAACTTCCCTTCACGTGATCACTCCCCCACTCCCACTACCACGATTTAGTTTAAAGCCCTCATTATGTGTTTTTTTTTAATATTTTGAGGAATATTGTGTTATTCTGTAAAGCTGGCTGGGAGTCCATGTGTGTGTGTGTAATTTAACTAAGCTGGGCAGAGTTTGATAGGAGTCAGGCTGTCTGGGGGCTTTGAAACATGACAAGGATAGAGGTGTTAAGTTTGAAGTACAAGTAAATAGGTTAGATATAACATTTGCGTTTTTAGGTAAGTTGAGAGTTTGGTTGAATATCAAAGGAAAGTCAGATGTAATGAGAAACATGTTTGCATCTTTCAGGAGTTCCATAAGTAAACAGAAGTGGAGATATTATTTTTTATTGAGCCCAAAGCAAAGGCAAGATTGAAACAAGATTGACCTTATATTTGGAAGGATTTGAGTTTCAAAGAGGTCTGAGAGCAATGCACTTTGGTGGGAAGAATAGAGGCATAGACTATTTTCTAAATGGGGAGATAATTCAGAAATCTGGAGTGCAAAGGGACTTGGGAGTCCTAGCCCAGGATTCTCTTAAGGTTAACTTGCAGGTTGAGTTCGTAGTTAGGAAGGCACATGCAATGTTGGCATTTATTTCGAAAGGACTAGAATATAGAAGCAAGGATATGTTGCTGAGGCTTTATAAGGCTCTGGTCAGACCACATTTAGAATATTGTGAGCAATTTTGGGCTCAGGAAGGATGTTCTAGCCCTGGAGAGGGTCCAGAGGAGGTTCATGAGAACAATCCCAGGAATGAAAGGCTTAACATATGAGGAACGTTTGAGGACTCTGGGTCTATACTCGATGGAGTTTAGAAGGATGAGGGGGGGATCTGATTGAAACTTACAGAATACTGAAAGGCCTGGATAGAGTGGACGTGGGGAAGATGTTTCCATTAGTAGGAGAGACTAGGACTCGCGGGCACAGCCTCAGAGTAAAGGGAAGACCTTTTAGAACAGAGATGAGGAGAAACTTCTTTAGCCAGAGAGTGGTGAGTCTATTGAATTCATTGCCACAGAAGGCTGTGGAGGCCAGGTCATTGAGTGTATTTAAGACTGAGATAGATAGGTTCTTGATTGGTAAGGGGATCAAAGGTTACGGGGAGAAGGCGGGAGAATGGTTTTGAGAAACTTATCAGCCATGATTGAATGGCGGAGCAGACTCGATGGGCCGAATGGCCTAATTTCTGCTCCTCCGTCTTCTGTTTTATGACCCAAGATGAAAGGGGGGAAAGGTATATTACAGTTACTGTATATAGCTGTTAACTGGAGATGACTGGAGATAGCTGGGGCTATTTGAGCTGTTGAGATAGCTGGAGCTCTGGTCTGGGAGAGGATGCAGTTTGAATCACCATTCCAGTCAAGCCAGAAAAGTCTTGGGCTGCAGCAAGCAGTTTTATTCTGAAATGGATTCCATCAGTGAGTGGAAGAGGATAAAGGTCATGTGGTACGTCTTTATTGAAGCAACAGCAGCTTGCCTTGTGTAATATTACTGGATATCATACTTAAACATCTACTAAGGGAGTAAAGGCAAGAAGAGTCTGAAGAAGAGTCATACGGACTCGAAACGTTAACTCTGTCTTTCTCTCCACAGATGCTGTCAGACCTGCTGAGTTTTTCCAGCATTTTTTTGTTTCTGTTGTGATCTATAAGGGAGTGCTGCCTAGAAGGCATTTACTTGTGGATTTGACAAGTAGAGAGTTTTTTTGGGGAACTTTAATCTTGTGTGCTTAAGTTTACTTTTAATTTTTAAAAATCCCAGAAGTATTACTGCACCCCTTACTGCTGATATCGATATATCTTCTTGTTCTCAAAATACAAAAAAAAGGTTACGGTCCCTAAGCCAAGTTTCTCTCTGGGATGTGGCTTGCACAGCAACTAACACCGGCTGTGGACATAACATTAGATGAATCGCCGGAACATTGGTCATGGCGCGATTCAGGTGAAGCCTGTACCAACAGTACAGTTCCCTCTTTTCCCAGGACTGGTGGCGTGTGGTATTTGTCAGTGGACCAGTAATCCTGAGACCCAGGGTAATGCTCTGGGGTCCCGGGTTCAAATCCCACCACAGCAGAAGGTGAAATTTGAATCCAATAACAATGTGGAATTAAAAAGCCTGATATGACCATGAAAACCATTGCTGATTGTTGTAAAAACCCAACTGGTCCACTAGTGTCCTTTAGGGAAGGAAATCTGCTGTCCTTACCTGGTCTGGCCTACAAGTGACTCCAGACCCACAGCAACGTGGTTGACTCTTAAAAAGCCTTCTGAACAAGGGCACCTGGGGATGGGTGATAAATGCCGGCCTAGCCAGTCACACCCACATCTCATGAATGACAAAAAATTGAAATGGATTGTTCCCACACTGATCTTTGAGCCACGTAATCTTACTTAGCTACGCCAATTTGCTCGTGGCTCAGGTAGTAAACCCCAGATTATTACCTTTGTGGTTCTGCTTTTTAATTAATCCCTAGCTGCTCACAGTCACTCAGCAGAACCTCTTTCTTAGTCCTACCTATGCCATTGGTACCCATGTGGGCCATGAGGACTGGATCCCTCCCCCTCCTACTCCAAGTTCCTCCCCAGCCCTGAGGAGATGTCCTTAACCCTGGTACCGGGCAGGCAACACAGCCTTCTGGACTCACACCCACGGCTGCAGAGAACGGTATCTACCCCGCTAACTATACCATCCCCCGATACAACTACATTCTCCTTTACATCAGCCACTTGAATGGCCCCTTGCACCAATGGTGCTGTGGTCAGTTTGTTCATCCTCCCTGTATTCCTTACTCCCGCCCACTCAAGCTGCAAGAACCTTGAACCTGTTGGGCAACTCCAAGGGCCGACGCTCCACTATTGTTACCTTCTGCGTCCCCGTATCTGCCCCTCTTCCAGTGACACCCTCTTGCCCTTGACAACAGACCAGATCTCAAGTGTCCAGCCTGAGAGGTGTGGCTGCTTCCTGGAACAAAGCCTCCAGGTGACATTCCCCCTCCCTGATACACCGCACTGTCCAAAGGTCAGACTCCAGCTCATCGGCTGGGAGCTCAAGTTCCTCCAGCTGCAGACACCTGCTGCAGATGTGGTTGTCATGGATCACACTGTGCATCCACCTGCCCGGTCATCTTTACTTTGCTTTCATTTAGCTAATTAGGTCTCAACAATATAGCAAGAATCACGACATCTATGGTATAACCGGTCAGATTTTGTGTGAAACGGCCAGCGGATGCCGCCAGTCAAAGTTCTACCCTCCCGGGGTTTCCATGGGGGCGTAGATGGGAAGATGCTGTGGGTGGGCGATCCACGAGGCACAGTGCCCTCCACAGGGCATCTCAATGTTGGGCGCAGCTGGCGATCTGGAAACCAACTGCGCCAGTTTTAAGAAATGCTTTCTTACTCAACATTTTACTCAAAGTCATTTGCCACATCGCCGAGCGTAAACTCTGCCGGGGATCAAAGCAATCTGGCAGCACGTTAGGAAGTCATTTTTTCAAAGATACGATGAACCCCGCCCCCCCACAAAAAATATAACAAATCCCATCGATGAATAACTTGGGGGGGGGAACCTAACCGAAACCTGACAGAGGCAGCTTTCCCAGAGTCGTAAGGCTCATGATACTGCAGAAAACCAAGCTAAGCACAGAGGAGATCTAAAAAAAGGGAGTAATTGAGGGACAGAGAGAGAGAGAGAGAGAGAGTATGGGAACAGATTAGCAGGTAGCATAAAGTAAAAATCAATGGGTGGGATGTTCCGCACCGGCCCACCACCAGAATCTTCCGGTCTCACCGCAAGCCGAAGGACTTCTGACTGGGCACTGCCTCACCCACAACAGGGCTGGAAAATCCTGGCCCAAGTCTTTTTCCTCATTCATTCCCGGGATGTGGGCTTCTCTGGCTGGGCCTGTATTTATTGCCCATCCCTAGTTGCCCTTGAGAAGGTGGCGGTGAGCTGCCTTCTTGAACCACTGCAGTCCCTGTGGCGTTGTTTAGAAGAGTAAGGGAGGTGAGTTGATTGAAACATGTAAGATCCTGAGGGGGTCTGGACAGGGTGGACATGGAGAGGATGTTTCCTCTTGTGGGAGAATCTAGGACTAGGGGTCACTGTTTAACAATAAGGGGTCACCCATTTAAGACAGAGATGAGGAGAATTTATTTCTCTCAGGGGGTCATGAGCCTTTGGAACTCTCTTCCTGAAAAAGCAGTGGAAGCAACCCACTCGCTAAACCTAAGGCAGAGCTGGATAGATTCCTGATAAACAAGGGGGTGAAAGGTTATCGGGGGTAGGCAGGAATGTGGGGTTAAGGTTACCATCAGATCAGCCCTGATCTTATTGAATGGCAGAGCAGGCTCCTATGAATTACCTGATGAATTGTGAGTGGAACTGAACATCCCCACTTCTGACCTTATGATGGGAGGAAAGGTCATTGATGAAGCAGCTGAAGATGGTTGGGCCGAGGACACTACCCTGAGGAACTCCTGCAGTGATGTCCTGGGACTGAGATGATTGACCTCCAACAACCATAGTTATCTTCTTTTGTGCTGGGTATGACTCCAACCAGTGGAGAGTTTTCTCCCCCTCATTTCCATTCCAATTTCACTGGGACTTCTTGATACCAGACTTGGTTAAATGCTGCCTCATTGAACAGGCTTGAGGGGCCAAATGGCCTACTCTTGTTCCTATTTCTTATGTTCTTACGCCAGTCATTCTCAGCTTACTTCTGGGATTTTGTCCATGGTTGACCTGCAGAGTACTATTGGCAGAACCCACACTGAGCGCTGGTGAGCAGGTTATTGCTGAGTAAGTGCTGCTTGATAGTACTGTCGATGACACTTACCATCACTTTGCTGATCAATTTCATTGATGACACCTACCATCACTTTACTGATCAATTTCATCGATGACACCTACCATCACTTTGCTGATCAATTTCATCGATGACACCTACCATCACTTTGCTGATCAATTTCATCGATGACACCTACCATCACTTTGCTGATCAATTTCATCGATGACACCTACCATCACTTTGCTGATCAATTTCATCGATGACACCTACCATCACTTTGCTGATCAATTTTATTGATGACACCTAGCATTGCTTTGCTGATCAATTTCACAAGTGCATAAAATAGTGAAAGGTAGACTGGGACAAGGCTATCTTCTTGTGGAGTTGTGTGCCATGACCCAATTACTCAGTTCTTGACATCTGCCTTGACTTGAGAAAAGGATACTGGCAAAGTCATAATAAAGAAAGAGGCAGCAGCACTATTGGATTTGATAAAAATAGAATCAGTATTTAAAAATGTGGTAGCACTCAAGTTACCGGGTCCACATGGGATGCTTCTGAGGTTATTGAGGGGAGAAAGAGAGATTTCAGAGGCTCTGGCCTCAGGTCTTCCAATATGACGGGAGAATGATTCCAGAGGACTGGATGATTGTAAATGTTACAGCTCTGTTCAAATAAGGGGAGTGGGATAAGGTTGGTAACCACAGGTCAGTCAGCCTAATATTATGCTGGAGAGTCTTTTAGACACAATAATTCAGGACAAAATTAATTTCAGCTTGCAAAAGTATGGACTAATAAACGAGAGTCGACACCCATTTGCTAAAGGGAAATCTTGATTGGTTAACTTGATTGGGTTCCCTGATGAGAGGGAACTGAGAGGGTTGATGAGGACAATATGGATACGGTGTAAATGGACTTTCAAAAGATGTTTGAAAAAGGATTAGAGACATTTTTTTTTATTCGTTTATGGGATATGGGCATCACTGGCAAGGCCAGCATTTGTACCCATCCTTAATTGCCCTTGAATTGAATGGCTTGCTCGGCCATTTCAGGGGGTTGGTTAAGAGTCAACCACACTGCTGTGGGTCTGGAGTCACATGTAGGCCAGGCCAGTTAAGGACAGCAGATTTCCTTCGCTAAAGGACATTGGTGAACCAGGTGAGTCTTTGTAACAAGCATCATTACTGGGACTAGATTTCAATTCCAGATTGATTCATGGAATTCAAATTCCACCAGCTTCAATGGTGGGATTTGAACCCACATCTCCAGTGCATTAGCCTCTGGATTACTAGTGCAGTGACATTAACAAGTGACATTGCCACCAGTGCTATCTACAACACATGGACTGCAGCGGTTCAAGAAGGCAGCTCACCCCCACCTTCTCAAAGGCAATTAGGGGTGGGCAACAAATGCTGGCCCAGCCAGCCAAGCCCACATCCCGTGGATGAATTAAAACAAAATGGCACCAACTCTCCTGTTAGTACAAGAACAAAGAAACAGGTGCGTCAGTCCCGTTCTGCCATTCAACAAGATCATGGCTGATCTCCTACTTCAATTCCAGCTTCCCCCACCATCCCGATATCCCTTAATCCCTTTAGTACTCAAAAAGAAGTCAACCTCTGACTTGAATATACTCATTGACTGAGCCTCCACAGCTCTCTGGGGTAGAGAATCCCAAAGGTTCACAACCCTTTAGGTGAAGAAATTTCTCCTCATCTCACCCCTAAATGACCAACCTCTTATTCTGAGTCTCTGACCCCTTGTTCTAGATTCTTCAGCCAATGGAGAAGCCTCAGCCCTTGCACTTGTCCAAGGTCTGAAGTATGTAGGTGAGAGAAGGGACTGTAGAGAGCGATGTTTTCAGCTTGTGTAGATAAGAGGAAGAACTGTAGGGAGGATCAGCAAACTGACCATGGAGCCAACGTGCAGAAGGATGAGGGGGGAGAGTATAAAGGAATGTACTTGTCGTAGGGAGCAGTTTCAATCGAGTAAATGCAGAGAATCTGTTTCTGTGTCAATGAGGATAGCACATTTGATGTCATCTATTTGCATTTTACAAGGTTTTTGATAAGGACACTTGTAGCAAGCTGGTTGGAAAATCATGGAATCCAAGGCAAAGTGACAAGTTGGATCCAAAATTGTCTTAGTAACAGGAAGGAAAGGGTAATGGTCTACAGGTCCTTTTGTAACTGGAAAGCTGTCTCCTGTAGGATTCTGCAGGATTCAGTACTGGCTCCCTTGATGTAGAGGGCATAGTCAGGAAGTTTGCAGATGATACAAAAGTTGGCTGTAGGTTGATAGTGAGGCAGGAAGCTGTAGACTTCAGGAAGAGATCAATGGACTGGACAGGTGGGCAGAAAAATGGCAAATGGAGCTCGATCCAAACTTGTGTGAAATAGTGCATTTGTGGAAGAGCAAACAAGACAATACATAATAAATGAGAGTGTACTGAAAAGTGTAGAGGAACAGAGGGATGGACCTTAGAGTGTATGTCTACGGATTCTTAAAGATAACAGGGCCTGTAGGTAAGGTGGTTAAGAAGGTGGTTAAGATGGCACACAGGATAATTTATTAGGCAGGGCAAAGAATATAAGAGCAGGGAGGTTATATTAGAACTGTCTAAAATGCTAAAATCACTAATTGGGCCACAGCTAGTATACTGTAAACTGTTCTGGTTACAGCCTTACAGGAAGAAGGTGATCACATTAGACAGCATACCGGGGAGATTTATGAGTCTATTGCCAGGAATGGAGAATTTTAACTATTAGGACATTTGGATAGTCTGGGATTGTTTCCTTTGGAACAGGTGAGGCTGAGGTGAGATTTAATTGAGGTCTGTAAAATTATGAGGGGGTCTAGGTAGAGAGGATAGGAAGGACCCATGACTTGGCGAGGAGGTCAGTAACCAGAGAGATGGATATAAAGCAATTGCTTGAAGCATTAGAGGGGAGTTGAGAAAATGTTTTTACCCAGAGGGTGATGGGGATCTGGAACCCATCATCTGGATGGGTTCTAGAGGCAGAAACCCCCATTATTGTAACCCACAAGGCTAGAAAGTGACATGATGCCTGATTACTCTTTTACAATGGGCCCAACGACCTCTGACACTGTGGTCAATTTCCACTGCTAATTCGATTTCAGCACAAAAACACCGTAGCCAAGAAACAGAAACTCTAATATACAAGGGAACATCAGGATCTAAAACAATATTATTGCAGCAAAGAGCAACACAAAAAATATAACAATCTCCCAAAAAATTATAGGTGCAAAAAGAATCAGAAAAGCAGATTTGACCTTCTTGAACGGCAGAGCAGAATCAAGGAGCTCTATGGCCGACTCGTGCTGGTATTGCAAATATTCCTAAAATACATCCAACCCGGCACAATACAGCCAATGCCAGAAATAACAGGGAATGGAATACTCCCCACTTGCCTGGATGAGTGCAGCTCCTACAACACTTAAGAAGCTTGACACTGTCCAGGACAAAGCAGCCCACTTGATTGGCACCCCATCCACAAACATTCACTCCCTCCACCACTGACGCACAGTAGCAGCAGTGTGTACCATCTACAAGATGTACTGCAACAACTTACCAAGGGTCCTTAGACAGCACCTTCCAAACCCACGGCCACTACCATCTAGAAGGACAAGGGCAGCAGATAGATGGGAACACCACCACCTGGAAGTTCCCCTCCAAGTTACTCACCATCCTGACTTGGAAATATATCGCCGTTCCTTCACTGTCGCTATGTCAAAATCCTGGAACTCCCTCCCTAACAGCACTGTGGGTGTACCTACGCCACATGGACTGCAGCGGCTCAAGAAGGCAGCTCACCACCACCTTCTCAAGGGCAACTGGGGATGGGTAATAAATGCTGGGCCCAACAAGTAATGCCCACATCCCGTGAATGAATTAAGAAAAAAGCCAAGGGTTTGGTGAGAATGAGGAATTGAAGGAAATTAGCATTATTAAAACAATAGTGCTGGAGAAATTATTGAGACAGAAAGCCAATAAATCCCCAGGGCCTGATAATCTACACCCCAGGGTAATAAAGGAGGTGGCCATGGAAATAGTGGATGTGTTGGTTGTCATCTTCCAAATTTTTTACAGATTCTGGGAACAGTCCCAGCAGATTGGAGGGTAGCAAATGTAACCCCAATATTTAAAAAAAGGAGGGAGAAAACTGTGTGAATTACAGACCTGTTAGTCTAACATCAGCGGTAGGGAAAATGCTAGAGTCTATGATAAAGGATGTGATAACAGGACATTTAGAAAATATCAACCGGATTAGACAAAGTCAGCATGGATTTATGAAAGGGAAATCAAGTTTGACAAACCTAATGGAGTTTTTTGGAGACGTAATTAGCAGAATAGATAAGGGAGAACCAGTGGATGTGGTGTATTTGGATTTTCAGAAAGCTTTTGGTAAAGTCCCACATAAGAGGTTAGTGTGTAAAATTAAAGCACATGGGATTGGGGGTAATATATTGGCATGGATTGAGAATTGGTTAACAGACAGGAAACAGAAAGTAGGAATAAATGGGCCTTTTTTGGAGAGGCAGGCAAAACTAGTGCGGTACTACAGGGCTCAGTGCTTGGGGCCCAGCTATACACAACCCATATCAATGATTTGGATGAGGGAACAAAATGTAATATTTCCAAGATTGTTGACAACATGAAATTTGGCAGGAATGTGATATGATGTGACACAGTACACCCAACCTGACAAAATACATCCAAACAAACACAATACTCCCAACGTGACACCATACGAACATGCAAACAAGGAGCAGCAGTCAGGCATCTATCCTGACCGACCATTTAATAAGACCATGGCTGATCTGATAGTAACCTCAAGCCTGCATCCCACCTACCCCCCGATAACCTATCACCCCCTTGCTTACCAAGAATCTATCCACCTCTGCCTTAAATATATTCAAAGACGCTGCTTCCACCGCCTTTTCAGGATGAGAGATCCAAAGAGTCATGATCCTCTGAGTGAAAAATTCAGCCCCATTTTAAATGGGAAGACCCTTATTTTTAAACAGTGACCCCTAGGTCTAGATTGTCCCACAAGAGGAAACATCTTCTCCACATCCACCCTGTCAAGACCCCTCAGGATCTTATATGTTTCAAGCAAGTCGCCTCTTACTCTTCTAAACTCCAGCAGATAGAAGCCTAGTCTGTCCAACCTTTCCTCATGAGACAAACTGCCCATTCCAGGTGTTAGTCTAGTAAACCTTCTCTGAACTGCTTCCAAAGCATTTACACCCTTCCTTAAATAAGGGGACCAATTGTCCCAAACTGACACAACAAACCCAACCGGAGACAATAAAATGAAGGCGAGACATTGCTCCCAACACAACAAAGTGCACCCGGCCCAACATGTTGCACCCGACACACTGCACTCAAACCCGGGCAACGCACCCAACCCTGCCCGACACAAACAAACCCACCCAACACACCCAACCCTGGGCAACGCACCCAACACCGCCCGACACACCCAACCCCGCCCAACACACCCAAACACGCCCGACACACGCAACCCTGCCCGACACACCCAAACCCGCCCAACACACCCAACCCTGGGCAACGCACCCAACACCGCCCGACACACCCAACCCCGCCCGACACACCCAACCCCGCCCGACACACCCAACCCCGCCCGACACACCCAAACCTGCCCGACACACCCAAACCCGCCCAACACACCCAACACTGGGCAACGCACCCAACACCGCCCGACACACCCAACCCCGCCCGACACACCCAACGCCACCCAATGCACCCAACCCTGGGCAACCCACCCAACCCCACCCGACGCACCCAACCCTGGGCAATGCACCCAACCCCGCCCAACACACCCACCCCGCCCAACACACCCAACCCGCCCGACACACCCAACGCCACCCAACGCACCCAACCCTGGGCAACCCACCCAACCCCACCCGACGCACCCAACCCTGGGCAACGCACCCAACCCCGCCCGACGCACCCAACCCTGGGCAAAACACCCAACCCTGCCCGATGCACCCAACCCTGGGCAACGCACCCAACCCCGCGGGACGCACTCAAACCCTCCCGACACACCCAAACCCACCCGACACACCCAACCCCGCCCGACACACCCAACCCTGGGCAACGCACCCAACACCGCCAGACACACCCAACCCCGCCCGACACACCCAACCCCGCCCGACACACCCAACCCCGCCCGACACACCCAACGCCACCCAACGCACCGAACCCTGGGCAACCCACCCAACCTAACCCGACGCACCCAACCCTGGGCAACGCACCCAACCCCGCCCAATGCACCCAACCCTGGGCAACGCACCCAACCCTGGGCAACGCACCCAACCCCGGGCAACGCACCCAACCCCGCGGGACGCACCCAAACCCTCCCGACACACCCAACCCTGCCCGACACACCCAAACCCGCCCAACACACCCAACCCTGGGCAACGCACCCAACACCGCCCGACACACCCAACCCCGCCCGACACACCCAACGCCACCCAACGCACCCAACCCTGGGAAAGGCACCCAACCCCGGGCGACGCACCCAACCCCGGGCGACGCACCCAACCCTGGGCAATGCACCAAACCCTGGGCAACGCATACAACCCCGGGCGACGCACCCAACCCTGGGCAACGCACCCAACCCTGGGCAAAGCACCCAACCCTGGGCAACGCACCCAACCCCGCCTGACACACCCAACCCCACCCAACACACCCAACAGCGGGCGACACACCCAACACTGCCCGACACACCCAACCCCACCCGACACACCCAGCCCGGCCCGACACACCCAAACCCTCCTGACGCACCCAACCCCGCCCGACACACCCAACCCCACCCGACACACCCAACCCTGCCCGACACACCCAACCCCGCCCGACACACCCAACCCCGCCCGACACACCCAACGCCACCCAACGCACCGAACCCTGGGCAACCCACCCAACCTAACCCAACGCACCCAACCCTGGGCAATGCACCCAATCCTGCCTGATGCACCCAACCCTGGGCAACGCAGCCAACCCCGCCCAATGCACCCAACCCTGGGCAACGCACCCAACCCTGGGCAATGCACCCAACCCCAGGCAACGCACCCAACCCCGGGCTTCGCACCCAACCCTGCGGGACGCACCCAAACCCTCCCGACACACCCAACCCTGCCCGACACACCCAAACCCGCCCAACACACCCGACCCTGGGCAACGCACCCAACACCGCCCGACACACCCAACCCTGCCAGACACACCCAACGCCACCCAACCCTGGGAAATGCACCCAACCCCGGGCGACGCACCCAACCCCGGACGTCGCACCCAACCCTGGGCAACGCACCCAACCCTGGGCAATGCACCCAACCCCGGGCGACGCACCCAACTCTGGACAACGCACCCAACCCTGGGCAACGCACCCAACCCTGGGCAACGCACCCAACCCCGCCTGACACACTCAACCCCTCCTGACGCATCCAACCCCACCCGAAACACCCAACCCCGCCCGACACACCCAACCCCGCCCGACTCACCCAACCTCGCCCGACACACCCAACCCTGCCCGACACACTCAACCCCGCCCGACACACCCAACCCCGCCCGACACATGCAATCCCACCCGACTCACCCAACCCTGCCCGACACACTCAACCCCTCCTGACGCACCCAACCCCGCCCGAAACACCCAACCCCGTCTGACACACCCAACCCCGCCCGACACACCCAACCCCGCACGACACACCCAACCCTGCCCGACACACACAACCCCTCCTGACGCGCCCAACCCCGCCCGATACACCCAACCCCGGGCAACACACCCAACCCCGCCCGACACACCCAACCCCGCCCGACACACCCAACACCGGGCGACACACCCAACCCCGCCCGACACACCCAACCCCGCCCAACACACCCAAACCCGCCCGACACACCCAACCCCACAGGACACACCCAACCCCGCCCGACACACCCAATCCTGCCCGACACACCCAACCCCGCCCGACACACCCAACCCCACGGGACACACCCAACCACGCCCGACACACCCAATCCTGCCCGACACACACATCCCTGCCCGACACACCCAATCCTGCCCGACACACCCAACCCCTCCCGACACACCCAACACCGCGTGACACACCGAACTCCGCCCGACACACCCAACCCCGCGCGACACACCCAACCGCGCCCGACACACCCAACCCCGCCCGACACACCCAACCCCACGGGACACACACAACCCCGCCCGACACACCCAACACCTCCCGACACACCCAATCCCTCCTGACCCACCCAACCGCACCCGACACACCCAACCCCGCCCGACACACCCAACACCGCCCCACACACCTAACCCTGCCTGACACACCCAACCCCGCACGACACACTCAACCCCGCCCGACACACCCCACCCCGTGTGACACACCCAACCCCGCCCGACACACCCAACCCCGCCCGACACACCCAACCCCGCCCGACACACCCCACCCCGTCCGACTCACCCAAACCTGCCCAAAACACCCAACCCCGCCCGACACACCCAACCCCGCCAGACTCACCCAACCCTGCCCAACACACTCAACCCCTCCTGACGCACTCAACCCCGCCCGAAACACCCAACCCTGTCCGACACACCCAACCCCGCCCGACTCACCCAACCCTTCCCGACACACTCAACCCCTCCTGAATCACCCAACACCGCCCGAAACACCCAACCCTGCCCGACACACCCAACCCCGCCTGACACCCCCAACCCGTCCTGACGCGCCCAACCCCGCCCGACACACCCAACCCCGCCCGACACAACCAACCCCGCCCGACACACCCAACCCCTCCCGAAACACCCAACCCCGGCCGACACACCCAACCCCGGCCGACACACCCAACCCCGCCCGACTCACCCAACCCTGCCCGACACACCCAACTCCGCCCGACACACCCAACCCTGCCCGACACACTCAATCCTGCCCGACACACCCAATCCTGCCCGACACACCCAAACCTGCCCGACACACCCAACCCCGCCCGACACACCCAACCCCGCCCGACACACACATCCCTACCCGAAACACCCAACGCCGGCCGACACACCCAACCCCGCCCGACACACCCAACCCCGCCCGACACACCCAACCCCGCCCGACACACCCAACCCCGCCCGACACACCCAATCCTGCCCGACACACACATCCCTGCCCGAAACACCCAACCCCGGCCGACACACCCAACCCCGCCCGACACACCCAACCCCACCCGACACACCCAACCCCGCCCGACACACACATCCCTGCCCGAAACACCCAACCCCGGCCGACACACCCAACCCCGCCCGACACACCCAATCCTGCCCGACACATCCAACTCCGCCCGACACACCGAACCCCGCCCGACACACCCAACCCTGCCCGACACATCCAATCCCGCCCGACACACCGAACCCCGCACGACACACCCAACCCTGCCCGACACACCCAACCCCGCCCGACACACCCAACCCCGCCCGACACACCGAACCCCGCCTGACACACCCAACCCCGCCCGACACACCGAATCCCGCCCGACACACCCAACCCTGCCCGACACATCCAATCCCGCCCGACACACCGAACCCCGCACGACACACCCAACCCTGCCCGACACACCCAACCCCGCCCGACACACCCAACCCCGCCCGACACACCCAACCCCGCCTGACACACCCAACCCCGCCCGACACACCCAACCCCGGCCGACACACCCAACCCCGGCCGACACACCCAACCCCGCCCGACTCACCCAACCCTGCCCGACACACCCAACCCCGCCCGACACACCCAACCCTGCCCGACACACCCAACCCCGCCCGACACACACATCCCTGCCCGAAACACCCAACCCCGCCCGACACACCCAACCCCGCCCGACACACCCAATCCTGCCCGACACATCCAACCCCGCCCGACACACCGAACCCCGTCCGACACACCCAACCCCGGCCGACACACCCAACCCCGCCCGACTCACCCAACCCTGCCCGACACACCCAACCCTGCCCGACACACCCAACCCCGCCCGAAACACTCAATCCTGCCCGACACACCCAATCCTGCCCGACACACCCAAACCTGCCCGACACACCCAACCCCGCCCGACACACCCAACCCCGCCCGACACACACATCCCTACCCGAAACACCCAACGCCGGCCGACACACCCAACCCCGCCCGACACACCCAACCCCGCCCGACACACCCAACCCCGCCCGACACACCCAACCCCGCCCGACACACCCAATCCTGCCCGACACACACATCCCTGCCCGAAACACCCAACCCCGGCCGACACACCCAACCCCGCCCGACACACCCAACCCCACCCGACACACCCAACCCCGCCCGACACACACATCCCTGCCCGAAACACCCAACCCCGGCCGACACACCCAACCCCGCCCGACACACCCAATCCTGCCCGACACATCCAACCCCGCCCGACACACCGAACCCCGTCCGACACACCCAACCCTGCCCGACACATCCAATCCCGCCCGACACACCGAACCCCGCACGACACACCCAACCCTGCCCAACACACCCAACCCCGCCCGACACACCCAACCCCGCCCGACACACCCAATCCTGCCCGACACATCCAACCCCGCCCGACACACCGAACCCCGTCCGACACACCCAACCCTGCCCGACACATCCAATCCCGCCCGACACACCGAACCCCGCACGACACACCCAACCCTGCCCGACACACCCAACCCCGCCCGACACACACATCCCTGCCCGAAACACCCAACCCCGCCCGACACACCCAACCCCGCCCGACACACCCAATCCTGCCCGACACATCCAACCCCGCCCGACACACCGAACCCCGTCCGACACACCCAACCCCGGCCGACACACCCAACCCCGCCCGACTCACCCAACCCTGCCCGACACACCCAACCCTGCCCGACACACCCAACCCCGCCCGACACACTCAATCCTGCCCGACACACCCAATCCTGCCCGACACACCCAAACCTGCCCGACACACCCAACCCCGCCCGACACACCCAACCCCGCCCGACACACACATCCCTACCCGAAACACCCAACGCCGGCCGACACACCCAACCCCGCCCGACACACCCAACCCCGCCCGACACACCCAACCCCGCCCGACACACCCAACCCCGCCCGACACACCCAATCCTGCCCGACACACACATCCCTGCCCGAAACACCCAACCCCGGCCGACACACCCAACCCCGCCCGACACACCCAACCCCTCCCGACACACCCAACCCCGCCCGACACACACATCCCTGCCCGAAACACCCAACCCCGGCCGACACACCCAACCCCGCCCGACACACCCAATCCTGCCCGACACATCCAACCCCGCCCGACACACCGAACCCCGTCCGACACACCCAACCCTGCCCGACACATCCAATCCCGCCCGACACACCGAACCCCGCACGACACACCCAACCCTGCCCAACACACCCAACCCCGCCCGACACACCCAACCCCGCCCGACACACCCAATCCTGCCCGACACATCCAACCCCGCCCGACACACCGAACCCCGTCCGACACACCCAACCCTGCCCGACACATCCAATCCCGCCCGACACACCGAACCCCGCACGACACACCCAACCCTGCCCGACACACCCAACCCCGCCCGACACACCCAACCCCGCCCGACACACCGAACCCCGCCTGACACACCCAACCCCGCCCGACACACCGAATCCCGCCCGACACACCCAACCCTGCCCGACACATCCAATCCCGCCCGACACACCGAACCCCGCACGACACACCCAACCCTGCCCGACACACCCAACCCGGCCCGACACACCCAACCCCGCCCGACACACCGAACCCCGCCTGACACACCCAACCCCGCCCGACACACCGAATCCCACCCGACACACCCAACCCCGCCCGACACACCCAACCCCGCCCGACACACCCAACCCCACCTGACACACACAACCCCGCCCGACACACACAACCCCGCCCGACACACGCAACACCGCGTGACACACCGAACCCCGCCCGACACACCCAACCCCGCCCGACACACCCAACTCCACGGGACACACCCAAACCCGCCCGACACACCCAACCCCTCCCGACACACCCAATCCCTCCTGACCCACCCAACCCTGCCCGACACACCCAACCCCGCCTGACACAACCAACCCCACCCGACACACCCAACCCCGCCCGACACACCAAACACCGCCCGACACACCTAAACCTGCCTGACACACCCAACCCCGCACGACACACTCAATCCCGCCTGACACACCCCACCCTGTGTGACACACCCAACCCTGCCCGACACACCCAAACCAGCCTGACACACCCAACCCCGCCGAACACAAACAACCCCGCCTGACACATCCAACCCCGCAAAAAAACACCCAAACCCGCGTGACACACCCAACCCCGGGCGACGCACCTAAACCAGGGCGACACACCCAACCCCACCCGACACACCCAACCCCAACCGACACACCCGACCCCGCACGAAACACCCAACCCCGGGCAACGCACCCAACCCCGCCCGAAACACCCAACCCCGCCCAACGCACCCAACCCCGCGGGACACACCCAACCGGTCCCGACACAACCAAACCCTCCCAACACACCCAACCCCGCCCGACACACTCAACCCCGCCCGACACACCCAACACCGCATGACACACCCAACACCGCCCGACACACCCAACCCTGCCTGACACACACAACCCCACACAACACACCGAACCCCGCCTGACACACCCCACCCTGTGTGACACACCTAACACCGCCCGACACACCCAAACTAGCCTGACACACCCAACCCCGCCTGACACATCCAACCCCGCAAAAAAACACCCAAACCAGCGTGACACACCCAGCCCCGCCCGACACACCCAACTCCGCCCAAAACACCCAACCATGCGGGACACACTCAACCCCGCCCGACACACCCAACCCCGGGCGACACACCCAACCCAGCCCGACACACCCAACCCCACGCATCACACCCAACCCCGCCTGAAACACCCAACCCCGCGGGACACACCCAACCCCAACCGACGCACGCGACCCCGCAAGAAACACCCAACCCCGGGCAACGCACCCAACCCCGCGCGACACCCCCAACCCCGCCCGGCACACCCAACCCTGCAGGACACACCCAACCCCGCCCAACACACCCAACCCCACCCGACACACCCAACTCCGCCCGACACACCCAACCCCGCCCGACACACCCAACTCCACCCGACACACCCAACCCCGCCCGACACACACAACCCCGGGCAACGCACCCAACCCTGCCCGACACACCCAATCCCGCCCGACACATCCAACCCCGCCCGACACACCCAACCCCGCCCGACACACCCAACCCTGCGGGACACAAAGAACCCTGCCTGAAAAACCCAACCCCGCGGGACACACCCAACCCTGCCCGAAACACCCAACCCTGCCCGAAACACCCAACCCCGCCCGACACACCCAACCCCGCCCAACACACCGAACCCCGCCCGACCCACCCAACCCCGCCTGACACACCCAACCCCTCCCGATCCACCCAACCCCGCCCGACACACCCAAACCCGCCCAACACACCCAACCCCGCGGAACACACCCAACCCCGCCCGACACACTCAACCCCGGCCGACACACCCAACCCTGTCTGACACAACCAACCCCTCACAACACACCCAACCCCGCCTGACACACCCCACCCCGTGTGACACACCCAGCCCCGCCCAACACACCCAAACCAGCCTGACACACCCAACCCCGCCGAACACACCCAACCCCGCCTGACACACCCAACCCCGCCCGACACACACAACCCCGGGCAACGCACCCAACCCTGCCCGACACACCCAATCCCGCCCGACACATCCAACCCCGCCCGACACACCCAACCCCGCCCGACACACCCAACCCTGCGGGACACAAAGAACCCTGCCTGAAAAACCCAACCCCGCGGGACACACCCAACCCTGCCCGAAACACCCAACCCTGCCCGAAACACCCAACCCCGCCCGACACACCCAACCCCGCCCAACACACCGAACCCCGCCCGACCCACCCAACCCCGCCCGACACACCCAACCCCTCCCGATCCACCCAACCCCGCCCGACACACCCAAACCCGCCCAACACACCCAACCCCGCGGAACACACCCAACCCCGCCCGACACACTCAACCCCGGCCGACACACCCAACCCTGCCTGACACAACCAACCCCTCACAACACACCCAACCCCGCCTGACACACCCCACCCCGTGTGACACACCCAGCCCCGCCCAACACACCCAAACCAGCCTGACACACCCAACCCCGCCGAACACACCCAACCCCGCCTGACACATCCAACCCTGCAAAAAAACACCCAAAACCCGCGTGACACACCCAACCCCGCCCGACACACCCAACCCCGGGCGACGCACCTAAACCAGGGTGACACACCCAAACCCGCGGGACACACCCAACCCAGCCCGACACACCCAACCCCGCCCGACAAACCCAACCCAGCCCGACACACCCAACCCCACGCATCACACCCAACCCCGCCTGACACACCCAACCCTGCGGGACACACCCAACCCCACCCGACACACCCAACCCCAACCGACACACGCGACCCCGCACGAAACACCCAACCCCGGGCAACGCACCCAACCCCGCGCGACACACCCAACCCCGCCCGGCACACCCAACCCTGCAGGACACACCCAACCCCGCCTGACACACCCAACCCCACCCGACACATCCAACCCCGCCAGACACACACAACCCCGGGCAACGCACCCAACCCCACCCGACACACCCAACCCCGCCCGACACACACAACCCCGGGCAACGCACCCAACCCTGCGGGACACACCGAACCCTGCCTGAAACACCCAACCCCGCCCGACACACCCAACCCCGCCTGAAACATCCAACCCCGCCCGACACACCCAACCCCGCCTGAAACACCCAGCCACGCGGGATATACCCAACCCTGCCCGACACACCCAACCCCGGCCGACACACCCAACCCCGCCCCACGTACCCAAACTCGCCCGACACACCCAACCCCGCACGACACACCCAACCCCGCCCGACACACCCAACCCCGCGGAACACACCCAACCCGGCCCGACACACCCAACCCCGTCCGACACACACAAACCCGCACGACACACCAAACCCTGCTTGACACACCCAACCCCGCCTGACACACCCAACCCCGCCTGACACACCCCACGCTGTGTGACACACCCAACCCCGCCCGACACACCCAACCCCGCCTGACACACCCAACCCCGCCTGACACACCCAACCCCGCCCGACACACCCAACCCCGCCCGACACACCCAACCCCGCCCGACACACCCAACCCCGGCCGACACACCCAACCCCGCGGGACACACATAACCCCGCCCGACACACCCAACCCCTCCCGACACACACAACCCTGGCCGACACACCCAACCCCGCGGGACACACCCAACCCCGCGGGACACACCCAACCGCGCCCGAAACACCCAACCCCGCCCAACACACCCAATCCCTCCTGACCTACCCAACTCCGCCCGACACAACAAACCCCGCGCGACACACCCAACCCCGCCCGACACACCCAACCCCGCCCGACACACCCAACCCCGCCTGACACACCCCACGCTGTGTGACACACCCAACCCCGCCCGACACACCCAACCCTGCCTGACATACCCAACCCCGCCTGACACACCCAACCCCGCCCGACACACCCAACCCCGCCCGACACACCCAACCCCGGCCGACACACCCAACCCCGCGGGACACACATAACCCCGCCCGACACACCCAACCCCTCCCGACACACACAACCCTGGCCGACACACACAACCCCGCGGGACACACCCAACCGCGCCCGAAACACCCAACCCCGCCCAACACACCCAATCCCTCCTGACCTACACAACTCCGCCCGACACACCAAACCCCGCGCGACACACCCAACCCCGCCCGACACATCCAACCCCGCCCGACACACCCAACCCCTCCCGACACACCCAACCCCGCCCGAGACACACAACCCCGGGCAACGCACCCAACCCCGCCCGACACACCCAACACCACCCGACACACACAACCCCTCCCGACCCACCCAACCCCGCCCGACACACCCAACCCTGCCCGACACACCCAACCCCTCCCGAACCACCCAACCCCGAACGACACACCCAACCCCGCCCGACACACCCAACCCCGCGGGACACACCCAACCCCGTGGGACACACCCAACCCCACCCGACACACCCAAACCCTCCCGACACACCCAACCCCGCCCGACACACCCAACCCCGCCCGACACACCCAACCCCGCATGACACACCCAACCCCGCCTGACGCACCCCACACCGTGTGACACACCCAACCCCGCCCAACACACCCAAACCCGCAAAAAAACACCCAACCCCACCCGACACACCCAAACCCTCCCGACACACCCAACCCCGCCCGACACACCCAACCCCGCCTGACACACCCAAACCCTGCCCGACACATCCAACCCCGGACGATGCACCTAAACCAGGGCAACACACCCAACCCTGCAGGACACACCCAAACCAGCCCCACACACCCAACACCACGCAGCACACCCAACCCCGCCTGACACACCCAACCCCAACCGACACACCCAACCACGCCCGACACACCCAACCCCGCGCGACACAACCAACCCCATGGGACGCGCCCAACCCCAGACGATACAACCAACTTGTAGCAAAACAATCAATACGAGACAATACAGCCCAACCTAACACAATACACCGGTTATGTTTGACTATGGGTCACTTTGGTCAAAAACCAGTTGCAGGCTTATCTGTCGGCAGATAAGTTGATGACAAAACATTGCAGACAGAGAACAATATGAAATGAAGCACATACCATTTATTTACACAGACAACAGAGCACGAACATGATGTAAACTCCCGCAACTAGATCGTACTCTAAATTAACATTAACAAGGTATCCCACACGACACAGCTATTGGGTTTTACAGTCACATGCTCAGTCTGTCAAAGTCTCTGAAAGGTGTATTACACCACAGATTACCACAACTCCCTGCCCGAAGCAATAAACCCAAACTCACAATACACCCAGCCCGACACAAAACACCCAGCCTGTCACAACACACACAGCCCGACACAAAACACCCAGCCTGACACAATACACCCAGCCTGACACAATACACCCAGCCTGACACAATACACCCAGCCTGAAACAATACACCCAGCCTGAAACAATACACCCAGCCTGAAACAACACACCCAGCCTGAAACAACACAACCAGCCTGACACAATACACACATCCTGACACAACACACCCAGCCTGACACAATACACCCAGCACGACACAAAACACCCAGCCTGACACAATACACACATCCTGACACAACACACACAGCCCGACACAGTACAACCAGCCCGACACAATACACCCAGCCTGTCACAACACACACAGCCCGACACAATACACACAGCCTGACACAATACACCCAGCCTGACACAATACACCCAGCCTGAAACAATACACCCAGCCTGAAACAATACACCCAGCCTGAAACAACACACCCAGCCTGAAACAACACACCCAGCCTGAAACAACACAACCAGCCTGACACAAAACACACATCCTGACACAACACACCCAGCCTGACATAATACACCCAGCACGACACAAAACACCCAGCCTGACACAATACACCCAGCCTGACACAATACACCCAGTCTGACACAATACACCCAGCCTGACAAAATACACCCAGTCTGACACAATACACCCAGCCTGACACAAAACACCCAGCCCGACACAAAACACCCAGCCCGACACAAAACACCCAGCCTGACACAATACACCCAGCCCGACACAACACACCCAGCTCAACACAACACACCCAGCCCGACACAATACACCCAGCCTGACACAAAACACCCAGCTCAACACAATACACCCAGCCTGACACAACACACCCAGCTCAACACAACACACCCAGCCCGACACAATACACCCAGCCTGACACAAAACACCCAGCCCGACACAAAACACCCAGCTCGACACAAAACACCCAGCCTGACACAATACACCCAGCCTGACACAATACACCCAGCCTGACACAATACACCCAGCCTGACACAATACACCCAGCCTGACACAAAACACCCAGCCCGACACAAAACACCCAGCACCACACAATACACCCAGCCTGACACAACACACCCAGCACCACACAATACACCCAGCCTGACACAACACACCCAGCCAGACACAATACACCCAGCCTGTCACAACACACCCAGCCTGACACAATACACCCAGCCTGACACAATACACCCAGCCTGAAACAACACACCCAGCCTGAAACAACACACCCAGCCTGAAACAACACAACCAGCCTGACACAATACACACATCCTGACACAACACACCCAGCCTGACACAATACACCCAGCACGACACAAAACACCCAGCCTGACACAAAACACCCAGCCTGACACAATACACCCAGCCTGACACAATACACCCAGCCTGAAACAATACACACAACCTGAAACAACACACCCAGCCCGACACAATACACCCAGCCTGAAACAATACACCCAGCCTGAAACAATACACCCAGCCTGAAACAACACACCCAGCCTGAAACAACACAACCAGCCTGACACAATACACACATCCTGACACAACACACCCAGCCTGACACAATACACCCAGCACGACACAAAACACCCAGCCTGACACAATACACACATCCTGACACAACACACACAGCCCGACACAGTACACCCAGCCCGACACAATACACCCAGCCTGTCACAACACACACAGCCCGACACAATACACCCAGCCTGACACAATACACCCAGCCTGACACAATACACCCAGCCTGAAACAATACACCCAGCCTGAAACAACACACCCAGCCTGAAACAACACACCCAGCCTGAAACAACACAACCAGCCTGACACAATACACACATCCTGACACAACACACCCAGCCTGACACAATACACCCAGCACGACACAAAACACCCAGCCTGACACAATACACCCAGCCTGACACAATACACCCAGTCTGACACAATACACCCAGCCTGACAAAATACACCCAGTCTGACACAATACACCCAGCCTGAAACAAAACACCCAGCCCGACACAAAACACCCAGCCCGACACAAAACACCCAGCCTGACACAATACACCCAGCCCGACACAACACACCCAGCTCAACACAACACACCCAGCCTGACACAATACACCCAGCCTGACACAAAACACCCAGCTCAACACAATACACCCAGCTCAACACAACACACCCAGCCCGACACAAACCACCCAGCCCGACACAATACACCCAGCCTGACACAACACACCCAGCCTGACACAATACACCCAGCCTGACACAACACACCCAGCTCAACACAATACACCCAGCCTGACACAATACACCCAGCCTGAAACAACACACTCAGCCTGAAACAACACACCCAGCCTGAAACAACACAACCAGCCTGACACAATACACACATCCTGACACAACACACCCAGCCTGACACAATACACCCAGCACGACACAAAACACCCAGCCTGACACAATACACCCAGCCTGAAACAATACACACAACCTGAAACAACACACCCAGCCCGACACAATACACCCAGCCTGACACAATACACACAGCCCGACACAATAGACCCAGCCTGACACAAAACACCCAGCCCGACACAATATACCCAGCCTGACACAATACAATCAGACTGACACAATACACCCAGCCCGAAACAATATACCCAGCCCGACACAACACACACAGCCTGACACAATACACCCAGCCCGACACAATACACCCAGCACCACACAGAACACCCAGCCTGACACAATACACCCAGCCTGACACAATAAACCCAGCCCGACACAATACACCCAGCCTGACACAATACACCCAGCCCGACACAATACACCCAGCACGACACAATACACCCACCCCGACACAATAAACCCAGCCCGACACAATACACCCAGCCTGACACAATAAACCCAGCCTGACAAAATACACCCAGCCTGACACAATACACCCAGCCCGAAACAATACACCCAGCCTGACACAATACACCCAGCCTGACACAATACACCCAGCACGACACAATACACCCAGCCTGACACAATACACCTAGCTCGACACAACACACCCAGCTCCACACAATACACCCAGCATGACACAATACACCCAGCCTGACACAATACACCCAGCCTGAAACAATACACCCAGCACCACACGATACACCCAGCCTGACACAATACACCCAGCATGACACAATACACCCAGCTCCACACAATACACCCAGCCTGACACAATACACCCAGCCTGACACAATACACCCAGCATGACACAATACACCCAGCACCACACAATATACCCAGCCTGACACAATACACCCAGCCTGACACAATACACCCAGCCTGACGCAATACACCCAGCACGACACTAAACACCCAGCCTGACACAATACACCCAGCCTGACACAATACACCCAACCCGACACAATATACCCAACCTGACACAATACACAGAGCTTCACACAATACACCCAGCCTGAAACAATACACACAGCCTGACACAATACACCCAACCCGACACAAAACACACAGCCTGACACTATACACACAGGTTGACACATTACACCCTGCTCGACACAATACACCCAGCCTGACACAATACACCCAGCCTGACACAAAACACCCAGCCTGACACAATACACCCAGCCCGACACAATACACACAAACCGACACAATACACTCAGCCTGACACAATACACCCAGCATGACACAAAACACACAGCCTGACACTATACACACAGGTTGACACATTACACCCTGCTCGACACAAAACACCAAGACCGACACAATACACCCAGCCTGACACCACACACCCAACCTGACACAATAAACCCAGACTGAAACAATACACCCAGCTCGACACAATACACCCAGCTCCACACAACACACCGAGCACGACACAATACACCCAGCCTGACACAATACATCCAGAATGACACAACACACCCAGCCCGACACAATACACCCAGCCTGACACAAAACACCCAGCCCGACACAAAACACCCAGCTCGACACAAAACACCCAGCCTGACACAATACACCCAGCCTGACACAATACACCCAGCCTGACACAATACACCCAGCCTGACACAATACACCCAGCCTGACACAAAACACCCAGCCCGACACAAAACACCCAGCACCACACAATACACCCAGCCTGACACAACACACCCAGCACCACACAATACACCCAGCCTGACACAACACACCCAGCCAGACACAATACACCCAGCCTGTCACAACACACCCAGCCTGACACAATACACCCAGCCTGACACAATACACCCAGCCTGAAACAACACACCCAGCCTGAAACAACACACCCAGCCTGAAACAACACACCCAGCCTGAAACAACACAACCAGCCTGACACAATACACACATCCTGACACAACACACCCAGCCTGACACAATACACCCAGCACGACACAAAACACCCAGCCTGACACAAAACACCCAGCCTGACACAATACACCCAGCCTGACACAATACACCCAGCCTGAAACAATACACACAACCTGAAACAACACACCCAGCCCGACACAATACACCCAGCCTGAAACAATACACCCAGCCTGAAACAATACACCCAGCCTGAAACAACACACCCAGCCTGAAACAACACAACCAGCCTGACACAATACACACATCCTGACACAACACACCCAGCCTGACACAATACACCCAGCACGACACAAAACACCCAGCCTGACACAATACACACATCCTGACACAACACACACAGCCCGACACAGTACACCCAGCCCGACACAATATGCCCAGCCTGTCACAACACACACAGCCCGACACAATACACCCAGCCTGACACAATACACCCAGCCTGACACAATACACCCAGCCTGAAACAATACACCCAGCCTGAAACAACACACCCAGCCTGAAACAACACACCCAGCCTGAAACAACACAACCAGCCTGACACAATACACACATCCTGACACAACACACCCAGCCTGACACAATACACCCAGCACGACACAAAACACCCAGCCTGACACAATACACCCAGCCTGACACAATACACCCAGTCTGACACAATACACCCAGCCTGACAAAATACACCCAGTCTGACACAATACACCCAGCCTGACACAAAACACCCAGCCCGACACAAAACACCCAGCCCGACACAAAACACCCAGCCTGACACAATACACCCAGCCCGACACAACACACCCAGCTCAACACAACACACCCAGCCTGACACAATACACCCAGCCTGACACAAAACACCCAGCTCAACACAATACACCCAGCTCAACACAACACACCCAGCCCGACACAAACCACCCAGCCCGACACAATACATCCAGCCTGACACAACACACCCAGCCTGACACAATACACCCAGCCTGACACAACACACCCAGCTCAACACAATACACCCAGCCTGACAAAATACACCCAGCCTGACACAACACACCCAGCCCGACACAATACACCCAGCCTGACACAAAACACCCAGCCCGACACAAAACACCCAGCCCGACACAAAACACCCAGCCTGACACAATACACCCAGCCTGACACAATACACCCAGCCTGACACAATACACCCAGCCTGACACAATACACCCAGCCTGACACAAAACACCCAGCCCGACACAAAACACCCAGCACCACACAATACACCCAGCCTGACACAACACACCCAGCACCACACAATACACCCAGCCTGACACAACACACCCAGCCAGACACAATACACCCAGCCTGTCACAACACACCCAGCCTGACACAATACACCCAGCCTGACACAATACACCCAGCCTGAAACAACACACTCAGCCTGAAACAACACACCCAGCCTGAAACAACACAACCAGCCTGACACAATACACACATCCTGACACAACACACCCAGCCTGACACAATACACCCAGCACGACACAAAACACCCAGCCTGACACAATACACCCAGCCTGACACAATACACCCAGCCTGAAACAATACACACAACCTGAAACAACACACCCAGCCCGACACAATACACCCAGCCTGACACAATACACACAGCCCGACACAATAGACCCAGCCTGACACAAAACACCCAGCCCGACACAATATACCCAGCCTGACACAATACAATCAGACTGACACAATACACCCAGCCCGAAACAATATACCCAGCCCGACACAACACACACAGCCTGACACAATACACCCAGCCCGACACAATACACCCAGCACCACACAGAACACCCAGCCTGACACAATACACCCAGCCTGACACAATAAACCCAGCCCGACACAATACACCCAGCCTGACACAATACACCCAGCCCGACACAATACACCCAGCACGACACAATACACCCACCCCGACACAATAAACCCAGCCCGACACAATACACCCAGCCTGACACAATAAACCCAGCCTGACAAAATACACCCAGCCTGACACAATACACCCAGCCCGAAACAATACACCCAGCCTGACACAATACACCCAGCCTGACACAATACACCCAGCACGACACAATACACCCAGCCTGACACAATACACCTAGCTCGACACAACACACCCAGCTCCACACAATACACCCAGCATGACACAATACACCCAGCCTGACACAATACACCCAGCCTGAAACAATACACCCAGCACCACACGATACACCCAGCCTGACACAATACACCCAGCATGACACAATACACCCAGCTCCACACAATACACCCAGCCTGACACAATACACCCAGCCTGACACAATACATCCAGCATGAGACAATACACTCAGCACCACACAATATACCCAGCCTGACACAATACACCCAGCCTGACACAATACACCCAGCCTGACGCAATACACCCAGCACGACACAAAACACCCAGCCTGACACAATACACCCAGCCTGACACAATACACCCAACCCGACACAATATACCCAACCTGACACAATACACAGAGCTTCACACAATACACCCAGCCTGAAACAATACACACAGCCTGACACAATACACCCAACCCGACACAAAACACACAGCCTGACACTATACACACAGGTTGACACATTACACCCTGCTCGACACAATACACCCAGCCTGACACAATACACCCAGCCTGACACAAAACACCCAGCCTGACACAATACACCCAGCCCGACACAATACACACAAACCGACACAATACACTCAGCCTGACACAATACACCCAGCATGACACAAAACACCCAGCCTGACACAATGCACCCTGCCTGACACAATACACACAGCTCCACACAACACACCCAGCCGACACAACACACCCAGCTCCACAAAACACACCAAGCCCGACACAACACACCAGGCTCCACACAATACACCCAGCCTGAAAAAATACAGCCAGCCTGACACAATACACCCAGCCCGACACAACACAACTAGCTCCACACAACACACCCAGACTGACACAATACACCCAGCCTGACACAATACAACCAGTTCCACACAACACACCCAGCCCGACACAATACACCCAGCTCCACACAGTATACCCAGCTCGACACAATACACCCTGCCTGACACAATACATCCAGCCCGTCACAATACACCCAGCCCGACACAATACACCCAGACCGACACCACACACCCAGCCTGACACAATACACCCAGCACCACAAAATAAACCCAGCCTGACACAATACACCCAGCCTGACACAATACACCCAGCCCGACACAATACACCCAGCCTGACACAATACACCCAGCCCGACACCACACACCCAGCCTGACACAACACACCCAGCACCACAAAATAAACCCAGCCTGACACAATACACCCAGCCTGACACAATACACCCAGCCCGACACAATACACCCAGCCTGACACAATACACCCAGCCTGACACAATACACCCAGCCTGACACAATACACCCAGCCCGAAACAACACACCCATCTCCACACAACACACCCAGCCTGACACAATACACCCAGCCCGAAAAAATACACCCAGCCTGACACAATACACCCAGCCTGACACAATACACCCAGCCTGACACAATACACCCAGCCTGACACAATACACCCAGCCCGAAAAAATACACCCAGCCTGACACAATACACCCAACCCGACACAATACATCCAGCCCGACACAATACACCCAGCCTGACATAATACACCTAGGTCGACAAAACACAACCAGCTACACACAATACACCAAGACCGACACAATACACCAAGCCTGACACCACACACCCAACCTGACACAATAAACCCAGACTGAAACAATACACCCAGCTCGACACAATACACCCAGCTCCACACAACACACCCAGCCCGACACAAACCACCCAGCCCGACACAATACACCCAGCCTGACACAACACACCCAGCCTGACACAATACACCCAGCCTGACACAACACACCCAGCTCAACACAATACACCCAGCCTGACAAAATACACCCAGCCTGACACAACACACCCAGCTCAACACAACACACCCAGCCCGACACAATACACCCAGCCTGACACAAAACACCCAGCCCGACACAAAACACCCAGCCCGACACAAAACACCCAGCCTGACACAATACACCCAGCCTGACACAATACACCCAGCCTGACACAATACACCCAGCCTGACACAATACACCCAGCCTGACACAAAACACCCAGCCCGACACAAAACACCCAGCACCACACAATACACCCAGCCTGACACAACACACCCAGCACCACACAATACACCCAGCCTGACACAACACACCCAGCCAGACACATTACACCCAGCCTGTCACAACACACCCAGCCTGACACAATACACCCAGCCTGACACAATACACCCAGCCTGAAACAACACACCCAGCCTGAAACAACACACCCAGCCTGAAACAACACAACCAGCCTGACACAATACACACATCCTGACACAACACACCCAGCCTGACACAATACACCCAGCACGACACAAAACACCCAGCCTGACACAAAACACCCAGCCTGACACAATACACCCAGCCTGACACAATACACCCAGTCTGAAACAATACACACAACCTGAAACAACACACCCAGCCCGACACAATACACCCAGCCTGAAACAATACACCCAGCCTGAAACAATACACCCAGCCTGAAACAACACACCCAGCCTGAAACAACACAACCAGCCTGACACAATACACACATCCTGACACAACACACCCAGCCTGACACAATACACCCAGCACGACACAAAACACCCAGCCTGACACAATACACACATCCTGACACAACACACACAGCCCGACACAGTACACCCAGCCCGACACAATACACCCAGCCTGTCACAACACACACAGCCCGACACAATACACCCAGCCTGACACAATACACCCAGCCTGACACAATACACCCAGCCTGAAACAATACAACCAGCCTGAAACAACACACCCAGCCTGAAACAACACACCCAGCCTGAAACAACACAACCAGCCTGACACAATACACACATCCTGACACAACACACCCAGCCTGACACAATACACCCAGCACGACACAAAACACCCAGCACGACACAAAACACCCAGCCTGACACAATACACCCAGTCTGACACAATACACCCAGCCTGACAAAATACACCCAGTCTGACACAATACACCCAGCCTGACACAAAACACCCAGCCCGACACAAAACACCCAGCCCGACACAAAACACCCAGCCTGACACAATACACCCAGCCCGACACAACACACCCAGCTCAACACAACACACCCAGCCTGACACAATACACCCAGCCTGACACAAAACACCCAGCTCAACACAATACACCCAGCTCAACACAACACACCCAGCCCGACACAAACCACCCAGCCCGACACAATACACCCAGCCTGACACAACACACCCAGCCTGACACAATACACCCAGCCTGACACAACACACCCAGCTCAACACAATACACCCAGCCTGACAAAATACACCCAGCCTGACACAACACACCCAGCCCGACACAATACACCCAGCCTTTCACAAAACACCCAGCCCGACACAAAACACCCAGCCCGACACAAAACACCCAGCCTGACACAATACACCCAGCCTGACACAATACACCCAGCCTGACACAATACACCCAGCCTGACACAATACACCCAGCCTGACACAAAACACCCAGCCCGACACAAAACACCCAGCACCACACAATACACCCAGCCTGACACAACACACCCAGCACCACACAATACACCCAGCCTGACACAACACACCCAGCCAGACACAATACACCCAGCCTGTCACAACACACCCAGCCTGACACAATACACCCAGCCTGACACAATACACCCAGCCTGAAACAACACACTCAGCCTGAAACAACACACCCAGCCTGAAACAACACAACCAGCCTGACACAATACACACATCCTGACACAACACACCCAGCCTGACACAATACACCCAGCACGACACAAAACACCCAGCCTGACACAATACACCCAGCCTGACACAATACACCCAGCCTGAAACAATACACACAACCTGAAACAACACACCCAGCCCGACACAATACACCCAGCCTGACACAATACACACAGCCCGACACAATAGACCCAGCCTGACACAAAACACCCAGCCCGACACAATATACCCAGCCTGACACAATACAAACAGACTGACACAATACACCCAGCCCGAAACAATATACCCAGCCCGACACAACACACACAGCCTGACACAATACACCCAGCCCGACACAATACACCCAGCACCACACAGAACACCCAGCCTGACACAATACACCCAGCCTGACACAATAAACCCAGCCCGACACAATACACCCAGCCTGACACAATACACCCAGCCCGACACAATACACCCAGCACGACACAATACACCCACCCCGACACAATAAACCCAGCCCGACACAATACACCCAGCCTGACACAATAAACCCAGCCTGACAAAATACACCCAGCCTGACACAATACACCCAGCCTGACACAATACACCCAACCCGACACAATATACCCAACCTGACACAATACACAGAGCTTCACACAATACACCCAGCCTGAAACAATACACACAGCCTGACACAATACACCCAACCCGACACAAAACACACAGCCTGACACTATACACACAGGTTGACACATTACACCCTGCTCGACACAATACACCCAGCCTGACACAATACACCCAGCCTGACACAAAACACCCAGCGTGACACAATACACCCAGCCCGACACAATACACACAAACCGACACAATACACTCAGCCTGACACAATACACCCAGCATGACACAAAACACCCAGCCTGACACAATGCACCCGGCCTGACACAATACACACAGCTCCACACAACACACCCAGCCGACACAACACACCCAGCTCCACAAAACACACCAAGCCCGACACAACACACCAGGCTCCACACAATACACCCAGCCTGAAAAAATACAGCCAGCCTGACACAATACACCCAGCCCGACACAACACAACTAGCTCCACACAACACACCCAGACTGACACAATACACCCAGCCTGACACAATACAACCAGTTCCACACAACACACCCAGCCCGACACAATACACCCAGCTCCACACAGTATACCCAGCTCGAAACAATACACCCTGCCTGACACAATACATCCAGCCCGTCACAATACACCCAGCCCGACACAATACACCCAGACCGACACCACACACCCAGCCTGACACAATACACCCAGCACCACAAAATAAACCCAGCCTGACACAATACACCCAGCCTGACACAATACACCCAGCCCGACACAATACACCCAGCCTGACACAATACACCCAGCCCGACACCACACACCCAGCCTGACACAACACACCCAGCACCACAAAATAAACCCAGCCTGACACAATACACCCAGCCTGACACAATACACCCAGCCCGACACAATACACCCAGCCTGACACAATACACCCAGCCTGACACAATACACCCAGCCTGACACAATACACCCAGCCCGAAACAACACACCCATCTCCACACAACACACCCATCTCCACACAACACACCCAGCCCGAAAAAATACACCCAGCCTGACACAATACACCCAGCCTGACACAATACACCCAGCCTGACACAATACACCCAGCCTGACACAATACACCCAGCCTGACACAATACACCCAGCCCGAAAAAATACACCCAGCCTGACACAATACACCCAACCCGACACAATACACCCAGCCCGACACAATACACCCAGCCTGACATAATACACCTAGGTCGACAAAACACAACCAGCTACACACAATACACCAAGACCGACACAATACACCAAGCCTGACACCACACACCCAACCTGACACAATAAACCCAGACTGAAACAATACACCCAGCTCGACACAATACACCCAGCTCCACACAACACACCCAGCACGACACAATACACCCAGCCTGACACAATACATCCAGAATGACACAATACACCCAGCCTGACACAATACACCCAGCACGACACAATACACACAACCCGACACAACACACATAGCCCGCAACAATACACAGAGCCCGACACAACACACCCATCTCCACACAACACACCCAGCCTGACACAATACACCCAGCCCGACACAATACACCCAGCCTGACACAATACACCCACCCGACACAACATACCCAGCTCCACACAATACACACAGCCCGACACAGTACACCCAGCCTGACACAATACACCCAGCCTGACACAATACACCCAGCTCCACACAATACACCCAGCCTGACACAATACACCCAGCCTGACACAACACACCCAGCTCCACACAATACACACAGCCCGACACAGTACACCCAGCCTGACACAATACATCCAGCCTGACACAATACATCCAGCCTGACATAATACACCCAGCTCGACACAGTACACCCAGCCTGACACAATACACCCAGCCTGACACAATACACCCAGCCCGACAAAATACACACAGCCCGACACAATACAAATAGCCCGACACAATACACACAGCGCGACACAATACACCCAGCCTGACACAATACACCCAGCCTGATACAACACACCAAGACTGACACAATACACCCAGCTCAACACAATACACCCAGCCTGACACAATACACCCAGCACGACACAAAACACCCAGCCTGACACAATACACCCAGCCTGACACAATACACCCAGCCTGAAACAATACACACAACCTGAAACAACACACCCAGCCCGACACAATACACCCAGCCTGACACAATACACACAGCCCGACACAATAGACCCAGCCTGACACAATACAATCAGACTGACACAATACACCCAGCCCGAAACAATATACCCAGCCCGACACAACACACACAGCCTGACACAATACACCCAGCCCGACACAATACACCCAGCACCACACAGAACACCCAGCCTGACACAATACACCCAGCCTGACACAATAAACCCAGCCCGACACAATACACCCAGCCTGACACAATACACCCAGCCCGACACAATACACCCAGCACGACACAATACACCCACCCCGACACAATAAACCCAGCCCGACACAATACACCCAGCCTGACACAATAAACCCAGCCTGACAAAATACACCCAGCCTGACACAATACACCCAGCCTGACACAATACACCCAACCCGACACAATATACCCAACCTGACACAATACACAGAGCTTCACACAATACACCCAGCCTGACACAATACACCTAGCTCGACACAACACACCCAGCTCCACACAATACACCCAGCATGACACAATACACCCAGCCTGACACAATACACCCAGCCTGAAACAATACACCCAGCACCACACGATACACCCAGCCTGACACAATACACCCAGCATGACACAATACACCCAGCTCCACACAATACACCCAGCCTGACACAATACACCCAGCCTGACACAATACACCCAGCATGACACAATACACCCAGCACCACACAATATACCCAGCCTGACACAATACACCCAGCCTGACACAATACACCCAGCCTGACGCAATACACCCAGCACGACACAAAACACCCAGCCTGACACAATACACCCAGCCTGACACAATACACCCAACCCGACACAATATACCCAACCTGACACAATACACAGAGCTTCACACAATACACCCAGCCTGAAACAATACACACAGCCTGACACAATACACCCAACCCGACACAAAACACACAGCCTGACACTATACACACAGGTTGACACATTACACCCTGCTCGACACAATACACCCAGCCTGACACAATACACCCAGCCTGACACAAAACACCCAGCCTGACACAATACACCCAGCCCGACACAATACACACAAACCGACACAATACACTCAGCCTGACACAATACACCCAGCATGACACAAAACACCCAGCCTGACACAATGCACCCTGCCTGACACAATACACACAGCTCCACACAACACACCCAGCCGACACAACACACCCAGCTCCACAAAACACACCAAGCCCGACACAACACACCAGGCTCCACACAATACACCCAGCCTGAAAAAATACAGCCAGCCTGACACAATACACCCAGCCCGACACAACACAACTAGCTCCACACAACACACCCAGACTGACACAATACACCCAGCCTGACACAATACAACCAGTTCCACACAACACACCCAGCCCGACACAATACACCCAGCTCCACACAGTATACCCAGCTCGAAACAATACAAACTGCCTGACACAATACATCCAGCCCGTCACAATACACCCAGCCCGACACAATACACCCAGACCGACACCACACACCCAGCCTGACACAATACACCCAGCACCACAAAATAAACCCAGCCTGACACAATACACCCAGCCTGACACAATACACCCAGCCCGACACAATACACCCAGCCTGACACAATACACCCAGCCTGACACAATACACCCAGCCTGACACAATACACCCAGCCCGAAACAACACACCCATCTCCACACAACACACCCAGCCTGACACAATACACCCAGCCCGAAAAAATACACCCAGCCTGACACAATACACCCAGCCTGACACAATACACCCAGCCTGACACAATACACCCAGCCTGACACAATACACCCAGCCCGAAAAAATACACCCAGCCTGACACAATACACCCAACCCGACACAATACACCCAGCCCGACACAATACACCCAGCCTGACATAATACACCTAGGTCGACAAAACACAACCAGCTACACACAATACACCAAGACCGACACAATACACCAAGCCTGACACCACACACCCAACCTGACACAATAAACCCAGACTGAAACAATACACCCAGCTCGACACAATACACCCAGCTCCACACAACACACCCAGCACGACACAATACACCCAGCCTGACACAATACATCCAGAATGACACAATACACCCAGCCTGACACAATACACCCAGCACGACACAATACACACAACCCGACACAACACACATAGCCCGCAACAATACACAGAGCCCGACACAACACACCCATCTCCACACAACACACCCAGCCTGACACAATACACCCAGCCCGACTCAATACACCCAGCCTGACACAATACACCCACCCGACACAACATACCCAGCTCCACACAATACATACAGCCCGACACAGTACACCCAGCCTGACACAATACACCCAGCCTGACACAATACACCCAGCTCCACACAATACACCCAGCCTGACACAATACACCCAGCCCGACACAAAACACCCAGCCCGACACAATACACCCAGCCCGACACAATACAACCAGCCCGACACAATACACCCAGCCTGACACAATACACCCAGTCTGACACAACACACCCAGCCTGACACAATACACCCAGCCTGACACAATACACCCAGATCAACACAACACACCCAGCCTGACACAACACACCCAGCCCGACACAATACACCCAGCTGCACACAATACACCCAGCCCGACACCATACACCCAGCTCGACACAATACACCCAGCCTGACATAATACACCCAGCCTGACATAATACACCCAGCTCGACACAGTACACCCAGCCTGACACAATACACCCAGCCTGACACAATACACCCAGCCCGACAAAATACACACAGCCCGACACAATACAAATAGCCCGACACAATACACACAGCGCGACACAATACACCCAGCCTGACACAATACACCCAGCCTGACACAACACACCCAGCCTGACACAATACACCCAGCACGACACAACACACCCAGCCTGACACGACACACCCAGCACGACACAATACTCCCAGCCCGACATCATACACCCAGCCCGACACAAGACACACAGCCTGACACAATACCCCCAGCTCCACACAATGCACCCAGCCTGACACAATACACCCAGCTCCACACAATACACCCAGCCTGACACAATACACCCAGCACCAAACAATACACCCAGCACCAAACAATACACCCAGACTGACACAATACACCTAGCACCACACAATACACCCAGCCTGACACAACACACACAGCCGGACACAATACACCCAGCCTGACACAATACACCCAGCCCGACACAATACACCCAGCCCGACACAATACACCCAGCCTGACACAACACACCCAGCACCACTCAATACACCGAGCCTGACACATACACCCAGCTCCACCCAATACACCCAGCCTGACACAACACACGCACCCCGACACAATACACCCAGCCTGACACAATACACCCAGCTCCATACAATCCACCAAGCTCCACACAATACACCCAGCCTGACACAACACACGCACCCCGACACAACACACCCAGCCAGACACAATACACCCAGCCTGAAACAATACACCCAGCACCAAACAATACACCCAGACAGACACAATACACCCAGCACCTCACAATACACCCAGCACCACACAATACACCCAGCCTGACACAACACACACAGACTGACACAATACACCCAGCCTGACACAATACACCCAGACCGACACAATACTCCCAGCCTGAAACAATACTCCCAGCTCCACACAACAAACCCAGCCTGACACAATAAACCCAGCATGAAACAATACACCCAGTCTGACACAATACACCCTGCCTGACACAATACACCAAGCTCAACACAACACACCAATCCCGTCACAATACACCCAGCCCGATACTATTCACCCAGCCTGACACAATACACCCAGCCTGACACAATACACCCAGCCCGACACAATACACCCAGCCCGATACTATACACCCAGCCTAACACAATACACCCAGCACGACACAATACACCCAGCCTAACACAATACACCCAGCAGGACACAATACACCCAGACGGACACAATACACACAGCCTGACACAATACACCCATCCCGACTATATACACACAGCCTGACATAATACATCCAGCCTGAAACAATACACCCAGCTCGACACAATACACCCAGCCTGACACAATACACCCAGCTCCACACAATACACCCAGTCTGACACAATACACCCAGCCTGACACAATACACCCAGCACCAAACAATACACCCAGCCTGACACAATACACCCAGCACCACACAATACACCCAGCACCACACAATACACCCAGCCTGTCACAACACACAGAGCCTGACACAACACACCCAGCCTGACACAACACACCCAGCCCGACACAATACACCCAGCCCGACACAATACACCCAGCCCGACACAACACACCCAGCACCACTCAATACACCGAGCCTGACACATACACCCAGCTACACCCAATACACCCAGCCTGACACAATACAACCAGCACGACACAATACACCCAGGCTGACACAATACACCCAGCCTGACACAAAACACCCAGATCAACACAACACACGCAGCCCGACACAATACACCCAGCTCCACACAATACACCCAGCCTGACACAATACACCCTGCCCGACCCAATACACCCAGCCTGACACAATACACCCAGCCTGACACAATACACCCAGCCCGACACAATACACCCAGCACCACACAATACACCCAGCACCACACAATACACCCAGCCTGACACAATACACCCAGCCTGAAACAATACACCCAGCACCAAACAATACACCCAGACAGACACAATACACCCAGCACCTCACAATACACCCAGCACCACACAATACACCCAGCCGGACACAACACACTCAGCCTGACAAAATACACACAGCCTGACACAACACACCCAGCCTGTCATAAGACACCCAGCCTGAAACAATACACCCAGCCTGACACAATACACCCAGCCCGACACAATACTCCCAGCCTGAAACAATACTCCCAGCTCCACACAACAAACCCAGCCTGACACAATAAACCCAGCATGACACAATACACCCAGCTCCACACAACACACCCTGCCTGAAACAATACACCCAGCCTGACACAATACACCCAGCCTGATACAACACACACAGCCTGAAACAATACACCCAGCCTGACACAATACACCCAGCTCGACACAATAAACCTAGCCCGACACAATACACCCAGACCGACACAATACACACAGTCCGACACAATACAATCAGCCCGACACAATACACCCAGCCTGACACAACACACCCAGCCCGACACAATAAACCCAGCACAAAACAATACACCCAGCCCGACACAATACACCCAACCTGACATAATACACCCAGCCTGACACAACACACCCAGCCTGACACAATACACCCAGCCTGACACAACACACCCAAAACAACACAATACATCCAGCACCACACAATACACCCAGCCCGACATAATAAACCCAGCCTGACACAATACACCCAGCCCGACACAATACACCCAGCCTGACACAATACACCCAGCCTGACACAATACACCCAGCACCACACAATACACACTGCATGACACAACACTCCCAGCCTGACACAATACACTCAGCCTGACACAATACACCCAGCTCCACACAATACACCCAGCTCGACACAATAAACCCAGCCCGACACAATACACCCAGACCGACACAATACACACAGTCCGACACAATACAATCAGCCCGACACAATACACCCAGCCTGACACAACACACCCAGACCGACACAATAAACCCAGCACAAAACAATACACCCAGCCCGACACAATACACCCAGCCTGACATAATACACCCAGCCTGACACAACACACCCAGCCTGACACAATACACCCAGCCTGACACAACACACCCAGCACAACACAATACATCCAGCAACACACAATACACCCAGCCCGACATAATAAACCCAGCCTAACACAATACACCCAGCCCGACACAATACACCCAGCCTGACACAATACACCCAGCCTGACACAATACACCCAGCACCACACAATACACCCTGCATAACACAACACTCCCAGACTGACACAATACACCCAGCCTGACACAATACACCCAGCACCAAACAATACACCCAGCCTGACACAATACAACCAGCACCACACAATACACCCAGCACCACACAATACACCCAGCCTGACACAACACACTCAGCCTGACACAATACACCAGGCCTGTCACAACACACACAGCCTGACACAACACACCCAGCCAGTCACAACACACACAGCCTGACACAATACACCCAGCCTGACACAATACACCCAGCCTGACACAATACACCCAGCCAGACACAATACACCCAGCTCCACACAATACACCCAGCCCGCCACAACACACCCAGCCAAAAACAATAAACACAGCCCAACACAACACACCCAGCCTGACACAATACACCCAGACCGACACAATACACCCAGCCCGACACAATACACCCAGCCCGACACAACACAATCAGCCTGAAAGAATACACCCAGCCTGACACAATACACCCAGCCTGACACAATACACCCAGCCTGACACAACAAACCCAGCCTGGCACAACACACCCAGCCCGACACAATATACCCAGCCAGAAACAATACACCCAGCCCGACACAATACACCCAGCCTGACACAATACACCCAGCCTGACACAATACACCCAGCCCGACACAATACACCCAGCCTGACAAAATACACCCAGCCCGACACAATTCACTCAGCCTGACAAAATACACACAGCCCGACACTATACACCCAGCAAGACACAATACACCCGGCCTGACACAATACACCCAGCTCGACACAATACACCCAGCTCGACACAATACACCCAGCCTGACACAATACATCCAGCCTGACACAATACACCCAGCCTGACACAATAAACACAGCTCGACACAATACACCCAGCCTGACACAATAGACACAGCCTGACACAATACACACAGACGGACTGAATACACCCAGCCCGACACAATACACCCAGCCTGACACTACACACCCAGCACGACACAATCCACCCAGCCCGACATCATACACCCAGCCCGACACAATACACAGAGCCTGACACAATACCCCCAGCTCCACACAATACACACAGCCTGACACAATACACCCAGCCTGACACAATACACCCAGCCTGACACAATACACCCAGCCCGACACAATACACCCAGCCTGACACAATACACCCACCTGACACAATACACCCAGCCTGACACAATACACCCAGCCCGTAACACAATACACCCCGCCTGACACAATACCCCCAGCTCCACACAATACACGCAGCATGACACAATACACCCAGCCTGACACAATACACCCAGCCTGACACAATACACCCTGCCTGACACAATACACCCAGCCTGACACAATACACGCAGCCTGACACAATACACCCAGCCTGACACAACACACCCAGCCCGACACAATACACCCAGCTCAACACAATACAGCCAGCCTGACACAACACACCCAGGACCACACAATAAATCCAGCCTGACACAATACACCCAGCTCCACACAATACACCCAGCCTGACAAAATAAACCCAAACCGACACAATACACCCAGCCTGACGCAATACACCCAGCTCAACACAATACACCCAGCCCGTCACAATACACCCAGCTCCACATAATACACCCAGCCTGACACAATACACCCAGCCTGACACAATACACACAGGCTGACACTATAGACCCAGCCCGACACAATACACCCAGCTCGACATAGTACACCCAGCCTGACACAATACACCCAGCCTGACACAATACACCCAGCCCGACAAAATACACCCAGACCGACACAATACAAATAGCCCGACACAATACACACAGCCTGACACAATACACCCAGCTTGACACAACACACCCAGCCTGACACGACACACCCAGCACGACACAATACTCCCAGCCCGACATCATACACCCAGCCTGACACAATACACACAGCCCGACTCAATACACGCAGCCTGAAACAATACTCCCAGCTCCACACAACACACCCAGCCTGACACAACACACCCAGCCCGACACAATACACCCAGCCCGACACAACACACCCAGCACCACTCAATAAACCGAGACTGACACATACACCCAGCTCCAACCAATACACACAGCCTGACACAATACAACCAGCACGACACAATACACCCAGCCTGAAACAATACACCCAGCCTGACACAATACACCCAGCCCGACACAATACACCCAGCTCCACACAATACACCCATCCTGACACAATACACCCAGCCCGTCACAATACACCCATCTCCACACAATACACCCATCCTGACACAATACACCCAGCACGACACAATACACCCAGCCTGAAACAATACACCCATCCTGACACAATACACCCAGCCCGCCACAACACACCCAGCCTGACACAATACACCCAGCCTGACACAATACACCCAGCCTGACACAATACACCCAGCCCGACACAATACACCAAGCCCGCCACAACACACCCAGCTCCACACAATACACCCAGCCTGACACAATACACCCAGACTGACACAATACACCCAGCACCACACAATACACCCAGACCGACACAACACACCCAGCATGACAAAAAAAACACCCAGCCTGATACAACACACCCAGCCTGACACAATACACCCATTTCGACACAATACACCCAGCCCGACACAACACACACATCATGACACATTACACCCAGCCCGTCACAATTCACCCAGCCTGACACAATACACCCAGGTCGACACAATACACCCAGCCTGACACAATACACCCAGCCTGACACAACACACCCAGCCCGACACAATATACCCAGCGTGACACAACACACCCAGCCCGACACAATACATCCAGCCCCACACAATACACCCAGCTCGACACAATACACCCAGCCCGACACAATACACCCAACCTGACACAACACACCCAGCCCGACACAATACACCCAGCACCACACAATACACCCAGCCCGACACAATACACCCAGCTTGACACAATACACCCAGCCCGACACAATACACCCAGCTCAACACAATACACCCAGCCCGACACAATACACACAGTCCGACACAATACAATCAGCCCGACACAATACACCCAGCCTGACACAACACACCCAGCCCGACACAATAAACCCAGCACAACACAATACACCCAGCCCGACACAATACACCCAGCCTGACATAATACACACAGCCCGTCACAATACACCCAGCCTGACACAACACACCCAGCCCGACACAATACACCCTACTCGACACAATACACCCAGCCTGACACAACACACCCAGCCTGACACAACACACCCAGCCTGACACAACACACCCAGCACCACACAATACATCCAGCATGACACAACACTCCCAGCCTGACACAATACACCCAGCCTGATACAACACACCCAGCCTGACACAATACACCCATTTCGACACAATAAACCCAGCCCGACACAACACACACATCATGACACATTACACCCAGCCCGTCACAATTCACCCAGCCTGACACAATACACCCAGGTCGACACAATACACCCAGCCTGACACAATACACCCAGCCTGACACAACACACCCAGCCCGACACAATATACCCAGCGTGACACAACACACCCAGCCCGACACAATACATCCAGCCCCACACAATACACCCAGCTCGACACAATACACCCAGCCCGACACAATACACCCAACCTGACACAACACACCCAGCCTGACACAATACACCCAGCACCACACAATACACCCAGCCCGACACAATACACCCAGCTTGACACAATACACCCAGCCCGACACAATACACCCAGCTCAACACAATACACCCAGCCCGTCACAATACACACAGTCCGACACAATACAATCAGCCCGACACAATACACCCAGCCTGACACAACACACCCAGCCCGACACAATAAACCCAGCACAACACAATACACCCAGCCCGACACAATACACCCAGCCTGACATAATACACACAGCCCGTCACAATACACCCAGCCTGACACAACACACCCAGCCCGACACAATACACCCTACTCGACACAATACACCCAGCCTGACACAACACACCCAGCCTGACACAACACACCCAGCCTGACACAACACACCCAGCACCACACAATACATCCAGCATGACACAACACTCCCAGCCTGACACAATACACCCAGCCTGACACAATACACCCAGCACCAAACAATACACCCAGCCTGACACAATACACCCAGCACCACACAATACACCCAGCACCACACAATACACCCAGCCTGACACAACACACTCAGCCTGACACAATACACCAGGCCTGTAACAACACACACAGCCTGACACAACACACCCAGCCTGACACAATACACCCAGCCTGTCACAACACACACAGTCTGACACAATACACCCAGCCTGACACAATACACCCAGCCTGACACAATACACCCAGCCCGACACAATACACACAGCTCCACCCAATACACCCAGCCTGACACAACACACCCTGCCTGAAACAATACACCCAGCCTGACACAATACACCCAGCCTGATACAACACACCCAGCCTGAAACAATACACCCAGCCTGACACAATACACCCAGCTCAACACAATAAACCCAGCCCGACACAATACACCCAGACCAACACAATACACAGAGTCCGACACAATACAATCAGCCCGACACAATACACCCAGCCTGACACAACACACCCAGACCGACACAATAAACCCAGCACAAAACAATACACCCAGCCTGACATAATACACCCAGCCTGACACAACACACCCAGCCTGACACAATACACCAGCCTGACACAACACACCCAGCACAACACAATACATCCAGCACCACACAATACACCCAGCCCGACATAATAAACCCAGCCTGACACAATACACCCAGCCCGACACAATACACCCAGCCTGACACAATACACCCAGCCTGACACAATACACCCAGCACCACACAATACACCCTGCATAACACAACACTCCCAGACTGACACAATACACCCAGCCTGACACAATACACCCAGCACCAAACAATACACCCAGCCTGACACAATACAACCAGCACCACACAATACACCCAGCACCACACAATACACCCAGCCTGACACAACACACTCAGCCTGACACAATACACCAGGCCTGTCACAACACACACAGCCTGACACAACACACCCAGCCAGTCACAACACACACAGCCTGACACAATACACCCAGCCTGACACAATACACCCAGCCTGACACAATACACCCAGCCAGACACAATACACCCAGCTCCACACAATACACCCAGCCCGCCACAACACACCCAGCCAAAAACAATAAACACAGCCCAACACAACACACCCAGCCTGACACAATACACCCAGACCGACACAATACACCCAGCCAGACACAATACACCCAGCCCGACACAACACAATCAGCCTGAAAGAATACACCCAGCCTGACACAATACACCCAGCCTGACACAATACACGCAGCCTGACACAACAAACCCAGCCTGGCACAACACACCCAGCCCGACACAATATACCCAGCCAGAAACAATACACCCAGCCCGACACAATACACCCAGCCTGACACAATACACCCAGCCCGACACAATACACCCAGCCTGACAAAATACACCCAGCCCGACACAATACACCCAGCCTGACAAAATACACACAGCCCGACACTATACACCCAGCAAGACTCAATACACCCGGCCTGACACAATACACCCAGCTCGACACAATACACCCAGCTCGACACAATACACCCAGCCTGACACAATACATCCAGCCTGACACAATACACCCAGCCTGACACAATAAACACAGCTCGACACAATACACCCAGCCTGACACAATAGACACAGCCTGACACAATACACACAGACGGACTGAATACACCCAGCCCGACACAATACACCCAGCCTGACACTACACACCCAGCACGACACAATCCACCCAGCCCGACATCATACACCCAGCCCGACACAATACACAGAGCCTGACACAATACCCCCAGCTCCACACAATACACACAGCCTGACACAATACACCCAGCCTGACACAATACACCCAGCCTGACACAATACACCCAGCCCGACACAATACACCCAGCCTGACACAATACACCCACCTGACACAATACACCCAGCCTGACACAATACACCCAGCCCGTAACACAATACACCCCGCCTGACACAATACCCCCAGCTCCACACAATACACGCAGCATGACACAATACACCCAGCCTGACACAATACACCCAGCCTGACACAATACACCCTGCCTGACACAATACACCCAGCCTGACACAATACACGCAGCCTGACACAATACACCCAGCCTGACACAACACACCCAGCCCGACACAATACACCCAGCTCAACACAATACAGCCAGCCTGACACAACACACCCAGGACCACACAATAAATCCAGCCTGACACAATACACCCAGCTCCACACAATACACCCAGCCTGACAAAATAAACCCAAACCGACACAATACACCCAGCCTGACGCAATACACCCAGCTCAACACAATACACCCAGCCCGTCACAATACACCCAGCTCCACATAATACACCCAGCCTGACACAATACACCCAGCCTGACACAATACACACAGGCTGACACTATAGACCCAGCCCGACACAATACACCCAGCTCGACATAGTACACCCAGCCTGACACAATACACCCAGCCTGACACAATACACCCAGCCCGACAAAATACACCCAGACCGACACAATACAAATAGCCCGACACAATACACACAGCCTGACACAATACACCCAGCTTGACACAACACACCCAGCCTGACACGACACACCCAGCACGACACAATACTCCCAGCCCGACATCATACACCCAGCCTGACACAATACACACAGCCCGACTCAATACACGCAGCCTGAAACAATACTCCCAGCTCCACACAACACACCCAGCCTGACACAACACACCCAGCCCGACACAATACACCCAGCCCGACACAACACACCCAGCACCACTCAATAAACCGAGACTGACACATACACCCAGCTCCAACCAATACACACAGCCTGACACAATACACCCAGCACGACACAATACACCCAGCCTGAAACAATACACCCAGCCTGACACAATACACCCAGCCCGACACAATACACCCAGCTCCACACAATACACCCATCCTGACACAATACACCCAGCCCGACACAATACACCCAGCCCGCCACAACACACCCAGCCTGACACAATACACCCAGCCTGACACAATACACCCAGCCTGACACAATACACCCAGCCCGACACAATACACCAAGCCCGCCACAACACACCCAGCTCCACACAATACACCCAGCCTGACACAATACACCCAGACTGACACAATACACCCAGCACCACACAATACACCCAGACCGACACAACACACCCAGCATGACAAAAAAAACACCCAGCCTGATACAACACACCCAGCCTGACACAATACACCCATTTCGACACAATAAACCCAGCCCGACACAACACACACATCATGACACATTACACCCAGCCCGTCACAATTCACCCAGCCTGACACAATACACCCAGGTCGACACAATACACCCAGCCTGACACAATACACCCAGCCTGACACAACACACCCAGCCCGACACAATATACCCAGCGTGACACAACACACCCAGCCCGACACAATACATCCAGCCCCACACAATACACCCAGCTCGACACAATACACCCAGCCCGACACAATACACCCAACCTGACACAACACACCCAGCCCGACACAATACACCCAGCACCACACAATACACCCAGCCCGACACAATACACCCAGCTTGACACAATACACCCAGCCCGACACAATACACCCAGCTCAACACAATACACCCAGCCCGTCACAATACACACAGTCCGACACAATACAATCAGCCCGACACAATACACCCAGCCTGACACAACACACCCAGCCCGACACAATAAACCCAGCACAACACAATACACCCAGCCCGACACAATACACCCAGCCTGACATAATACACACAGCCCGTCACAATACACCCAGCCTGACACAACACACCCAGCCCGACACAATACACCCTACTCGACACAATACACCCAGCCTGACACAACACACCCAGCCTGACACAACACACCCAGCCTGACACAACACACCCAGCACCACACAATACATCCAGCATGACACAACACTCCCAGCCTGACACAATACACCCAGCCTGACACAATACACCCAGCACCAAACAATACACCCAGCCTGACACAATACACCCAGCACCACACAATACACCCAGCACCACACAATACACCAGCCTGACACAACACACTCAGCCTGACACAATACACCAGGCCTGTAACAACACACACAGCCTGACACAACACACCCAGCCTGACACAATACACCCAGCCTGTCACAACACACACAGTCTGACACAATACACCCAGCCTGACACAATACACCCAGCCTGACACAATACACCCAGCCCGACACAATACACACAGCTCCACCCAATACACCCAGCCTGACACAACACACCCTGCCTGAAACAATACACCCAGCCTGACACAATACACCCAGCCTGATACAACACACCCAGCCTGAAACAATACACCCAGCCTGACACAATACACCCAGCTCAACACAATAAACCCAGCCCGACACAATACACCCAGACCAACACAATACACAGAGTCCGACACAATACAATCAGCCCGACACAATACACCCAGCCTGACACAACACACCCAGACCGACACAATAAACCCAGCACAAAACAATACACCCAGCCCGACACAATACACCCAGCCTGACATAATACACCCAGCCTGACACAACACACCCAGCCTGACACAATACACCCAGCCTGACACAACACACCCAGCACAACACAATACATCCAGCACCACACAATACACCCAGCCCGACATAATAAACCCAGCCTGACACAATACACCCAGCCCGACACAATACACCCAGCCTGACACAATACACCCAGCCTGACACAATACACCCAGCACCACACAATACACCCTGCATAACACAACACTCCCAGACTGACACAATACACCCAGCCTGACACAATACACCCAGCACCAAACAATACACCCAGCCTGACACAATACAACCAGCACCACACAATACACCCAGCACCACACAATACACCCAGCCTGACACAACACACTCAGCCTGACACAATACACCAGGCCTGTCACAACACACACAGCCTGACACAACACACCCAGCCAGTCACAACACACACAGCCTGACACAATACACCCAGCCTGACACAATACACCCAGCCTGACACAATACACCCAGCCAGACACAATACACCCAGCTCCACACAATACACCCAGCCCGCCACAACACACCCAGCCAAAAACAATAAACACAGCCCAACACAACACACCCAGCCTGACACAATACACCCAGACCGACACAATACACCCAGCCCGACACAATACACCCAGCCCGACACAACACAATCAGCCTGAAAGAATACACCCAGCCTGACACAATACACCCAGCCTGACACAATACATCCAGCCTGACACAACAAACCCAGCCTGGCACAACACACCCAGCCCGACACAATATACCCAGCCAGAAACAATACACCCAGCCCGACACAATACACCCAGCCTGACACAATACACCCAGCATAACACAATCCATCCAGCACGACACAATACACACAGCCTGACACAATACACCCATCCCGACATAATACACACAGCCTGACACAATACATCCAGCCTGGCACAACACACCCAGCCCGACACAATATACCCAGCCAGAAACAATACACCCAGCCCGACACAATACACCCAGCCTGACACAATACACCCAGCCTGACACAATACACCCAGCCCGACACAATACACCCAGCCTGACAAAATACACCCAGCCCGACACAATACACCCAGCCTGACAAAATACACACAGCCCGACACTATACACCCAGCAAGACACAATACACCCGGCCTGACACAATACACCCAGCTCGACACAATACACCCAGCTCGACACAATACACCCAGCCTGACACAATACATCCAGCCTGACACAATACACCCAGCCTGACACAATAAACACAGCTCGACACAATACACCCAGCCTGACACAATAGACACAGCCTGACACAATACACACAGACGGACTGAATACACCCAGCCCGACACAATACACCCAGCCTGACACTACACACCCAGCACGACACAATCCACCCAGCCCGACATCATACACCCAGCCCGACACAATACACAGAGCCTGACACAATACCCCCAGCTCCACACAATACACACAGCCTGACACAATACACCCAGCCTGACACAATACACCCAGCCTGACACAATACACCCAGCCCGACACAATACACCCAGCCTGACACAATACACCCACCTGACACAATACACCCAGCCTGACACAATACACCCAGCCCGTAACACAATACACCCCGCCTGACACAATACCCCCAGCTCCACACAATACACGCAGCATGACACAATACACCCAGCCTGACACAATACACCCAGCCTGACACAATACACCCTGCCTGACACAATACACCCAGCCTGACACAATACACGCAGCCTGACACAATACACCCAGCCTGACACAACACACCCAGCCCGACACAATACACCCAGCTCAACACAATACAGCCAGCCTGACACAACACACCCAGGACCACACAATAAATCCAGCCTGACACAATACACCCAGCTCCACACAATACACCCAGCCTGACAAAATAAACCCAAACCGACACAATACACCCAGCCTGACGCAATACACCCAGCTCAACACAATACACCCAGCCCGTCACAATACACCCAGCTCCACATAATACACCCAGCCTGACACAATACACCCAGCCTGACACAATACACACAGGCTGACACTATAGACCCAGCCCGACACAATACACCCAGCTCGACATAGTACACCCAGCCTGACACAATACACCCAGCCTGACACAATACACCCAGCCCGACAAAATACACCCAGACCGACACAATACAAATAGCCCGACACAATACACACAGCCTGACACAATACACCCAGCTTGACACAACACACCCAGCCTGACACGACACACCCAGCACGACACAATACTCCCAGCCCGACATCATACACCCAGCCTGACACAATACACACAGCCCGACTCAATACACGCAGCCTGAAACAATACTCCCAGCTCCACACAACACACCCAGCCTGACACAACACACCCAGCCCGACACAATACACCCAGCCCGACACAACACACCCAGCACCACTCAATAAACCGAGACTGACACATACACCCAGCTCCAACCAATACACACAGCCTGACACAATACACCCAGCACGACACAATACACCCAGCCTGAAACAATACACCCAGCCTGACACAATACACCCAGCCCGACACAATACACCCAGCTCCACACAATACACCCATCCTGACACAATACACCCAGCCCGACACAATACACCCAGCCCGCCACAACACACCCAGCCTGACACAATACACCCAGCCTGACACAATACACCCAGCCTGACACAATACACCCAGCCCGACACAATACACCAAGCCCGCCACAACACACCCAGCTCCACACAATACACCCAGCCTGACACAATACACCCAGACTGACACAATACACCCAGCACCACACAATACACCCAGACCGACACAACACACCCAGCATGACAAAAAAAACACCCAGCCTGATACAACACACCCAGCCTGACACAATACACCCATTTCGACACAATAAACCCAGCCCGACACAACACACACATCATGACACATTACACCCAGCCCGTCACAATTCACCCAGCCTGACACAATACACCCAGGTCGACACAATACACCCAGCCTGACACAATACACCCAGCCTGACACAACACACCCAGCCCGACACAATATACCCAGCGTGACACAACACACCCAGCCCGACACAATACATCCAGCCCCACACAATACACCCAGCTCGACACAATACACCCAGCCCGACACAATACACCCAATCTGACACAACACACCCAGCCCGACACAATACACCCAGCACCACACAATACACCCAGCCCGACACAATACACCCAGCTTGACACAATACACCCAGCCCGACACAATACACCCAGCTCAACACAATACACCCAGCCCGTCACAATACACACAGTCCGACACAATACAATCAGCCCGACACAATACACCCAGCCTGACACAACACACCCAGCCCGACACAATAAACCCAGCACAACACAATACACCCAGCCCGACACAATACACCCAGCCTGACATAATACACACAGCCCGTCACAATACACCCAGCCTGACACAACACACCCAGCCCGACACAATACACCCTACTCGACACAATACACCCAGCCTGACACAACACACCCAGCCTGACACAACACACCCAGCCTGACACAACACACCCAGCACCACACAATACATCCAGCATGACACAACACTCCCAGCCTGACACAATACACCCAGCCTGACACAATACACCCAGCACCAAACAATACACCCAGCCTGACACAATACACCCAGCACCACACAATACACCCAGCACCACACAATACACCCATCATGACACAACAGACTCAGCCTGACACAATACACCCGGCCTGTCACAACACAAACAGCCTGACACAATACACCCAGCCTGACACAATACACCCAGCCCGACACAATACACCCAGCCTGACACAATACACCCAGCCTGACACAATACACCCAGCCTGACAAAATACACCCAGCCCGACACAATACACCCAGCCTGACAAAATACACACAGCCCGACACTATACACCCAGCAAGACACAATACACCCGGCCTGACACAATACACCCAGCTCGACACAATACACCCAGCTCGACACAATACACCCAGCCTGACACAATACATCCAGCCTGACACAATACACCCAGCCTGACACAATAAACAAAGCTCGACACAATACACCCAGCCTGACACAATAGACTCAGCCTGACACAATACACACAGACGGACAAAATACACCCAGCCCGACACAATACACCCAGCCTGACACTACACACCCAGCACGACACAATACACCCAGCCCGACATCATACACGCAGCCCGACACAATACACAGAGCCTGACACAATACCCCCAGCTCCACACAATACACACAGCCTGACACAATACACCCAGCCTGACACAATACACCCAGCCTGACAAAATACACCCTGCCCGACACAATACACCCAGCCTGACACAATACACCCACCTGACACAATACACCCAGCATGACACAATACACCCAGCCCGTAACACAATACACCCCGCCTGACACAATACCCCCAGCTCCACACAATACACGCAGCATGACACAATACACCCAGCCTGACACAATACACCCAGCCTGACACAATACACCCTGCCTGACACAATACACCCAGCCTGACACAATACACGCAGCCTGACACAATACACCCAGCCTGACACAACACACCCAGCCCGACACAATACACCCAGATCAACACAATACAGCCAGCCCGACACAACACACCCAGCACCACACAATAAATCCAGCCTGACACAATACACCCAGCTCCACACAATACACCCAGCCTGACAAAATAAACCCAAACCGACACAATACACCCAGCCTGACGCAATACACCCAGCTCAACACAATACACCCAGCCCGTCACAATACACCCAGCTCCACATAATACACCCAGCCTGACACAATACACCCAGCCTGACACAATACACACAGGCTGACACTATAGACCCAGCCCGACACAATACACCCAGCTCGACATAGTACACCCAGCCTGACACAATACACCCAGCCTGACACAATACACCCAGCCTGACACAACACACCCAGCCTGACACAACACACCCAGCACGACACAATACTCCCAGCCCGACATCATACACCCAGCCTGACACAATACACACAGCCCGACTCAATACACGCAGCCTGAAACAATACTCCCAGCTCCACACAACACACCCAGCCTGACACAACACACCCAGCCCGACACAATACACCCAGCCCGACACAACACACCCAGCACCACTCAATAAACCGAGACTGACACATACACCCAGCTCCACCCAATACACCCAGCCTGACACAATACACCCAGCACGACTCAATACACCCAGCCTGAAACAATACACCCAGCCTGACACAATACACCCAGCCCGACACAATACACCCAGCTCCACACAATACACCCATCCTGACACAATACATCCAGCCCGACACAATACACCCAGCCCGCCACAACACACCCAGCCTGAAACAATACACCCAGCCTGACACAATACACCCAGCCTGACACAATACACCCAGCCCGACACAATACACCAAGCCCGCCACAACACACCCAGCTCCACACAATACACCCAGCCTGACACAATACACCCAGACTGACACAATACACCCAGCACCACACAATACACCCAGACCGACACAACACACCCAGCATGACAAAAAAAACACCCAGCCTGATACAACACACCCAGCCTGACACAATACACCCATTTCGACACAATAAACCCAGCCCGACACAACACACACATCATGACACATTACACCCAGCCCGTCACAATACACCCAGCCTGACACAATACACCCAGGTCGACACAATACACCCAGCCTGACACAATACACCCAGCCTGACACAACACACCCAGCCCGACACAATATACCCAGCGTGACACAACACACCCAGCCCGACACAATACATCCAGCCCCACACAATACACCCAGCTCGACACAATATACCCAGCCCGACAAAATACACACAGCCTGACACAATACACCCAGCCTGACACAATACACCCAGCCCGACACGATACTCCCAGCCCCACACAATACACATAGCCTGACACACTACAGCCAGCCCGACACAATACACCCGGCCTGACACAAGACACCCATCCTGACACAATACACCCAGCTAAACACAATACACCCAGCCCGACACAATACACCCAGCTCGACACAACACACCCAGTCTGACACAATACACCCAGCCCGACAAAATACACACAGCCTGACACAATACACCCAGCCTGACACAATACACCCAGCCCGACACGATACTCCCAGCCCCACACAATACACATAGCCTGACATACTACAGCCAGCCCGACACAATACACCCGGCCTGACACAAGACACCCATCCTGACACAATACACCCAGCAAAACACAATACACCCAGCCCGACACAATACACGCAGCTCGACACAACACACCCAGTCTGGCACAATACACCCAGCCCGACAAAATACACACAGCCTGATACAATACACCCAGCCTGACACAATACACCCAGCCCGACACAATACACCAAGCCCGCCACAACACACCCAGCTCCACACAATACACCCAGCCTGACACAATACACCCAGACTGACACAATACACCCAGCACCACACAATACACCCAGACCGACACAACACACCCAGCATGACAAAAAAAACACCCAGCCTGATACAACACACCCAGCCTGACACAATACACCCATTTCGACACAATAAACCCAGCCCGACACAACACACACATCATGACACATTACACCCAGCCCGTCACAATTCACCCAGCCTGACACAATACACCCAGGTCGACACAATACACCCAGCCTGACACAATACACCCAGCCTGACACAACACACCCAGCCCGACACAATATACCCAGCGTGACACAACACACCCAGCCCGACACAATACATCCAGCCCCACACAATACACCCAGCTCGACACAATACACCCAGCCCGACACAATACACCCAACCTGACACAACACACCCAGCCCGACACAATACACCCAGCACCACACAATACACCCAGCCCGACACAATACACCCAGCTTGACACAATACACCCAGCCCGACACAATACACCCAGCTCAACACAATACACCCAGCCCGTCACAATACACACAGTCCGACACAATACAATCAGCCCGACACAATACACCCAGCCTGACACAACACACCCAGCCCGACACAATAAACCCAGCACAACACAATACACCCAGCCCGACACAATACACCCAGCCTGACATAATACACACAGCCCGTCACAATACACCCAGCCTGACACAACACACCCAGCCCGACACAATACACCCTACTCGACACAATACACCCAGCCTGACACAACACACCCAGCCTGACACAACACACCCAGCCTGACACAACACACCCAGCACCACACAATACATCCAGCATGACACAACACTCCCAGCCTGACACAATACACCCAGCCTGACACAATACACCCAGCACCAAACAATACACCCAGCCTGACACAATACACCCAGCACCACACAATACACCCAGCACCACACAATACACCAGCCTGACACAACACACTCAGCCTGACACAATACACCAGGCCTGTAACAACACACACAGCCTGACACAATACACCCAGCCTGACACAATACACCCAGCCTGACACAATACACCCAGCCAGACACAATACACCCAGCTCCACACAATACACCCAGCCCGACACAACACACCCAGCCAAAAACAATAAACACAGCCCAACACAACACACCCAGCCTGACACAATACACCCAGACCGACACAATACACCCAGCCCGACACAATACACCCAGCCCGACACAACACAATCAGCCTGAAAGAATACACCCAGCCTGACACAATACACCCAGCCTGACACAATACACCCAGCCTGACACAACAAACCCAGCCTGGCACAACACACCCAGCCCGACACAATATACCCAGCCAGAAACAATACACCCAGCCCGACACAATACACCCAGCCTGACACAATACACCCAGCCTGACACAATACACCCAGCCCGACACAATACACCCAGCCTGACAAAATACACCCAGCCCGACACAATACACCCAGCAAGACACAATACACCCGGCCTGACACAATACACCCAGCTCGACACAATACACCCAGCTCGACACAATACACCCAGCCTGACACAATACATCCAGCCTGACACAATACACCCAGCCTGACACAATAAACACAGCTCGACACAATACACCCAGCCTGACACAATAGACACAGCCTGACACAATACACACAGACGGACTGAATACACCCAGCCCGACACAATACACCCAGCCTGACACTACACACCCAGCACGACACAATCCACCCAGCCCGACATCATACACCCAGCCCGACACAATACACAGAGCCTGACACAATACCCCCAGCTCCACACAATACACACAGCCTGACACAATACACCCAGCCTGACACAATACACCCAGCCTGACACAATACACCCAGCCCGACACAATACACCCAGCCTGACACAATACACCCACCTGACACAATACACCCAGCCTGACACAATACACCCAGCCCGTAACACAATACACCCCGCCTGACACAATACCCCCAGCTCCACACAATACACGCAGCATGACACAATACACCCAGCCTGACACAATACACCCAGCCTGACACAATACACCCTGCCTGACACAATACACCCAGCCTGACACAATACACGCAGCCTGACACAATACACCCAGCCTGACACAACACACCCAGCCCGACACAATACACCCAGCTCAACACAATACAGCCAGCCTGACACAACACACCCAGGACCACACAATAAATCCAGCCTGACACAATACACCCAGCTCCACACAATACACCCAGCCTGACAAAATAAACCCAAACCGACACAATACACCCAGCCTGACGCAATACACCCAGCTCAACACAATACACCCAGCCCGTCACAATACACCCAGCTCCACATAATACACCCAGCCTGACACAATACACCCAGCCTGACACAATACACACAGGCTGACACTATAGACCCAGCCCGACACAATACACCCAGCTCGACATAGTACACCCAGCCTGACACAATACACCCAGCCTGACACAATACACCCAGCCCGACAAAATACACCCAGACCGACACAATACAAATAGCCCGACACAATACACACAGCCTGACACAATACACCCAGCTTGACACAACACACCCAGCCTGACACGACACACCCAGCACGACACAATACTCCCAGCCCGACATCATACACCCAGCCTGACACAATACACACAGCCCGACTCAATACACGCAGCCTGAAACAATACTCCCAGCTCCACACAACACACCCAGCCTGACACAACACACCCAGCCCGACACAATACACCCAGCCCGACACAACACACCCAGCACCACTCAATAAACCGAGACTGACACATACACCCAGCTCCAACCAATACACACAGCCTGACACAATACACCCAGCACGACACAATACACCCAGCCTGAAACAATACACCCAGCCTGACACAATACACCCAGCCCGACACAATACACCCAGCTCCACACAATACACCCATCCTGACACAATACACCCAGCCCGACACAATACACCCAGCCCGCCACAACACACCCAGCCTGACACAATACACCCAGCCTGACACAATACACCCAGCCTGACACAATACACCCAGCCCGACACAATACACCAAGCCCGCCACAACACACCCAGCTCCACACAATACACCCAGCCTGACACAATACACCCAGACTGACACAATACACCCAGCACCACACAATACACCCAGACCGACACAACACACCCAGCATGACAAAAAAAACACCCAGCCTGATACAACACACCCAGCCTGACACAATACACCCATTTCGACACAATAAACCCAGCCCGACACAACACACACATCATGACACATTACACCCAGCCCGTCACAATTCACCCAGCCTGACACAATACACCCAGGTCGACACAATACACCCAGCCTGACACAATACACCCAGCCTGACACAACACACCCAGCCCGACACAATATACCCAGCGTGACACAACACACCCAGCCCGACACAATACATCCAGCCCCACACAATACACCCAGCTCGACACAATACACCCAGCCCGACACAATACATCCAACCTGACACAACACACCCAGCCCGACACAATACACCCAGCACCACACAATACACCCAGCCCGACACAATACACCCAGCTTGACACAATACACCCAGCCCGACACAATACACCCAGCTCAACACAATACACCCAGCCCGTCACAATACACACAGTCCGACACAATACAATCAGCCCGACACAATACACCCAGCCTGACACAACACACCCAGCCCGACACAATAAACCCAGCACAACACAATACACCCAGCCCGACACAATACACCCAGCCTGACATAATACACACAGCCCGTCACAATACACCCAGCCTGACACAACACACCCAGCCCGACACAATACACCCTACTCGACACAATACACCCAGCCTGACACAACACACCCAGCCTGACACAACACACCCAGCCTGACACAACACACCCAGCACCACACAATACATCCAGCATGACACAACACTCCCAGCCTGACACAATACACCCAGCCTGACACAATACACCCAGCACCAAACAATACACCCAGCCTGACACAATACACCCAGCACCACACAATACACCCAGCACCACACAATACACCCATCATGACACAACAGACTCAGCCTGACACAATACACCCGGCCTGTCACAACACAAACAGCCTGACACAATACACCCAGCCTGACACAATACACCCAGCCCGACACAATACACCCAGCCTGACACAATACACCCAGCCTGACACAATACACCCAGCCTGACAAAATACACCCAGCCCGACACAATACACCCAGCCTGACAAAATACACACAGCCCGACACTATACACCCAGCAAGACACAATACACCCGGCCTGACACAATACACCCAGCTCGACACAATACACCCAGCTCGACACAATACACCCAGCCTGACACAATACATCCAGCCTGACACAATACACCCAGCCTGACACAATAAACAAAGCTCGACACAATACACCCAGCCTGACACAATAGACTCAGCCTGACACAATACACACAGACGGACAGAATACACCCAGCCCGACACAATACACCCAGCCTGACACTACACACCCAGCACGACACAATACACCCAGCCCGACATCATACACGCAGCCCGACACAATACACAGAGCCTGACACAATACCCCCAGCTCCACACAATACACACAGCCTGACACAATACACCCAGCCTGACACAATACACCCAGCCTGACAAAATACACCCTGCCCGACACAATACACCCAGCCTGACACAATACACCCACCTGACACAATACACCCAGCATGACACAATACACCCAGCCCGTAACACAATACACCCCGCCTGACACAATACCCCCAGCTCCACACAATACACGCAGCATGACACAATACACCCAGCCTGACACAATACACCCAGCCTGACACAATACACCCTGCCTGACACAATACACCCAGCCTGACACAATACACGCAGCCTGACACAATACACCCAGCCTGACACAACACACCCAGCCCGACACAATACACCCAGATCAACACAATACAGCCAGCCCGACACAACACACCCAGCACCACACAATAAATCCAGCCTGACACAATACACCCAGCTCCACACAATACACCCAGCCTGACAAAATAAACCCAAACCGACACAATACACCCAGCCTGACGCAATACACCCAGCTCAACACAATACACCCAGCCCGTCACAATACACCCAGCTCCACATAATACACCCAGCCTGACACAATACACCCAGCCTGACACAATACACACAGGCTGACACTATAGACCCAGCCCGACACAATACACCCAGCTCGACATAGTACACCCAGCCTGACACAATACACCCAGCCTGACACAATACACCCAGCCTGACACAACACACCCAGCCTGACACAACACACCCAGCACGACACAATACTCCCAGCCCGACATCATACACCCAGCCTGACACAATACACACAGCCCGACTCAATACACGCAGCCTGAAACAATACTCCCAGCTCCACACAACACACCCAGCCTGACACAACACACCCAGCCCGACACAATACACCCAGCCCGACACAACACACCCAGCACCACTCAATAAACCGAGACTGACACATACACCCAGCTCCACCCAATACACCCAGCCTGACACAATACACCCAGCACGACTCAATACACCCAGCCTGAAACAATACACCCAGCCTGACACAATACACCCAGCCCGACACAATACACCCAGCTCCACACAATACACCCATCCTGACACAATACATCCAGCCCGACACAATACACCCAGCCCGCCACAACACACCCAGCCTGAAACAATACACCCAGCCTGACACAATACACCCAGCCTGACACAATACACCCAGCCCGACACAATACACCAAGCCCGCCACAACACACCCAGCTCCACACAATACACCCAGCCTGACACAATACACCCAGACTGACACAATACACCCAGCACCACACAATACACCCAGACCGACACAACACACCCAGCATGACAAAAAAAAACACCCAGCCTGATACAACACACCCAGCCTGACACAATACACCCATTTCGACACAATAAACCCAGCCCGACACAACACACACATCATGACACATTACACCCAGCCCGTCACAATACACCCAGCCTGACACAATACACCCAGGTCGACACAATACACCCAGCCTGACACAATACACCCAGCCTGACACAACACACCCAGCCCGACACAATATACCCAGCGTGACACAACACACCCAGCCCGACACAATACATCCAGCCCCACACAATACACCCAGCTCGACACAATATACCCAGCCCGACACAATACACCCAACCTGACACAACACACCCAGCCCGACACAATACACCCAGCACCACACAATACACCCAGCCCGACACAATACACCCAGCTTGACACAATACACCCAGCCCGACACAATACACCCAGCTCAACACAATACACCCAGCCCGTCACAATACACACAGTCCGACACAATACAATCAGCCCGACACAATACACCCAGCCTGACACAACACACCCAGCCCGACACAATAAACCCAGCACAACACAATACACCCAGCCCGACACAATACACCCAGCCTGACATAATACACAAAGCCCGTCACAATACACCCAGCCTGACACAACACACCCAGCCCGACACAATACACCCTGCTCGACACAATACACCCAGCCTGACACAACACACCCAGCCTGACACAACACACCCAGCCTGACACAACACACCCAGCACCACACAATACATCCAGCACCACACAATACACCCAGCCCGACACAATACACCCAGCCCGACAAAATACACCTAGCCTGACACAATACACCCAGCCTGACACAATACACCCAGCACCACACAATACACCCAGCACCACACAATACACCCAGCATGACACAACACTCCCAGCCTGACACAATACACCCAGCCTGACACAATACAACCAGCACCAAACAATACACCCAGCCTGACACAATACACCCAGCACCACACAATACACCCAGCACCACACAATACACCCATCATGACACAACACACTCAGCCTGACACAATACACCCGGCCTGTCACAACACAAACAGCCTGACACAATACACCCAGCCTGACACAATACACCCAGCCCGACACAATACACCCAGCCTGAAACAATACTCCCAGCTCCACACAACAGACCCAGCCTGACACAATAAACCCAGCCTGACACAATACACCCAGCCTGACACAACACAAACAGCATGACACAATACACCCAGCTCCACACAACACACACAGCCTGACACAATACACCCAGCCTGACACAATACACCCAGCCTGACACAATGCACCCAGCTCCACACAATACGCCCATCCTGACACAATACACCCAGCCCGACACAATACACCAAGCCTGTCAATACATACCCAGCCTGACACAAAACACCCAGCTCCACACAATACACCCAGCCTGACACAATACACCCAGCCTAAAACAATACACCCAGCCTGACACAATAAACCCAGCCTGACTCAACACACCCAACCCGACACAATACACACAGTCCGACACAATACAATCAGCCGGACACAATACACCCAGCCTGACACAACACACCCAGCCCGACACAATACACCCAGCCTGACATAATACACCCAGCCTGACACAACACACCCAGCCTGACACTTTACACCCAGCCCAACACAACACACCCAGCACCACAAATACAACCAGCCCAACATAATACCCCCAGTCTGACAAAATAGACCCAGCTCGACACAATACACCCAGCCCGACACAATACACCCAGCCTGACACAATATACCCAGCCTGACAAAATACACCCAGCTCAACACAATACACACAGGCTGACACAATACACCCAGCCTGACACAATACACCCAGCCTGACACAATACACCCAGCCTGACACAATAGACCCAGCCTGACACAAGACACCCAGCCTGACACAATAGACACAGCCTGACACAATACACCCAGCCTGACACAATAGACACAGCCTGACACAATACACCCAGAAGGACACAATACACCCAGCCCGACACAATACACCCAGCCTGACACTACACACCCAGCACGACACAATGCACCCAGCCCGACATCATACAGCCAGCCTGACACAACACAACCAGCCTGACACAATACACCCAGCTCCACACAATACACCCAGCCTGACACAATACACCCAGCCTGACACAATACACCCAGCCTGACACAATACACCCAGCCTGACACAATACACCCTGCCTGACACAACACACCCAGCCCGACACAATACACCCAGCTCGACACAATACAGCCAGCCCGACACAACACAACCAGCACCACACAATTAATCCAGCCTGACACAATACACCCAGCTCCACACAATACACCTTAGCTGACACAATACACCCAAACCGACACAATACACCCAGCCTGACACAACACACCCAGCCCGTCACAATACACCCAGTTCCAAATAATACACCCAGCCTGACACAATACACACAGCCCGACACTATAGACCCAGCCCGACACAATACACCCAGCTCGACACAATAAACCCATTCTCACACAATACACCCAGCCCGACATAATACACACAGCCTGACAAAATACACCCAGCCTGACACAATACACCCAGCCCGACACAATACACCCAGACCCACACAATACACCCGGCCTGACATAATACACACAGCCTGACACAATACACCCTGCCTGACACAACACACCCAGCCCGACACAATACACCCAGCTCGACACAATACAGCCAGCCCGACACAACACAACCAGCACCACACAATTAATCCAGCCTGACACAATACACCCAGCTCCACACAATACACCCAGGCTGACACAATACACCCAAACCGACACAATACACCCAGCCTGACACAACACACCCAGCCCGTCACAATACACCCAGTTCCAAATAATACACCCAGCCTGACACAATACACACAGCCCGACACTATAGACCCAGCCCGACACAATACACCCAGCTCGACACAATAAACCCATTCTCACACAATACACCCAGCCCGACATAATACACACAGCCTGACAAAATACACCCAGCCTGACACAATACACCCAGCCCGACACAATACACCCAGACCCACACAATACACCCGGCCTGACACAATACACCCAGCCTGACACAATACACCCAGCCTGACACAATACACCCAGCCTGACACAATACACCCAGCCTGACACAACACACCCAGCCCAACACAATACTCCCAGCCCCACACAATACACATAGCCTGACAAACTACACCCAGCCCGACACAATACACCCGGCCTGACACAATACACCCAGCCTGAAACAATACACCCAGCTTGACACAATACACCCAGCCTGACGCAATACCTCCAGCCTGACACTATACACACAGCCCAACACAATACACCCAGCCTGACATAATACACCCAGCCTGACACAATACAACCTGCCTGACACAACACACCCAGCTCCACACAATACACCCAGCCCGTCACAATACACCCAGCTCCACATAATACACCCAGCCTGCACAATACACCCAGCCTGACACAATACACACAGGCCGACACTATAGACCCAGCCCGACACAATACACCCAGCTCGACACAACACACCCAGTCTGAAACAATACACCCAGCCCGACAAAATACACACAGCCTGACACAATACACCCAGCCTGACACAATACACCCAGCCCGACACGATACTCCCAGCCCCACACAATACACATAGCCTGACACACTACAGCCAGCCCGACACAATACACCCGGCCTGACACAAGACACCCATCCTGACACAATACACCCAGCTAAACACAATACACCCAGCCCGACACAATACACCCAGCTCGACACAACACACCCAGTCTGACACAATACACCCAGCCCGACAAAATACACACAGCCTGACACAATACACCCAGCCTGACACAATACACCCAGCCCGACACGATACTCCCAGCCCCACACAATACACATAGCCTGACATACTACAGCCAGCCCGACACAATACACCCGGCCTGACACAAGACACCCATCCTGACACAATACACCCAGCAAAACACAATACACCCAGCCCGACACAATACACGCAGCTCGACACAACACACCCAGTCTGGCACAATACACCCAGCCCGACAAAATACACACAGCCTGATACAATACACCCAGCCTGACACAATACACCCAGCCCGACACAATACACCAAGCCCGCCACAACACACCCAGCTCCACACAATACACCCAGCCTGACACAATACACCCAGACTGACACAATACACCCAGCACCACACAATACACCCAGACCGACACAACACACCCAGCATGACAAAAAAAACACCCAGCCTGATACAACACACCCAGCCTGACACAATACACCCATTTCGACACAATAAACCCAGCCCGACACAACACACACATCATGACACATTACACCCAGCCCGTCACAATTCACCCAGCCTGACACAATACACCCAGGTCGACACAATACACCCAGCCTGACACAATACACCCAGCCTGACACAACACACCCAGCCCGACACAATATACCCAGCGTGACACAACACACCCAGCCCGACACAATACATCCAGCCCCACACAATACACCCAGCTCGACACAATACACCCAGCCCGACACAATACACCCAACCTGACACAACACACCCAGCCCGACACAATACACCCAGCACCACACAATACACCCAGCCCGACACAATACACCCAGCTTGACACAATACACCCAGCCCGACACAATACACCCAGCTCAACACAATACACCCAGCCCGTCACAATACACACAGTCCGACACAATACAATCAGCCCGACACAATACACCCAGCCTGACACAACACACCCAGCCCGACACAATAAACCCAGCACAACACAATACACCCAGCCCGACACAATACACCCAGCCTGACATAATACACACAGCCCGTCACAATACACCCAGCCTGACACAACACACCCAGCCCGACACAATACACCCTACTCGACACAATACACCCAGCCTGACACAACACACCCAGCCTGACACAACACACCCAGCCTGACACAACACACCCAGCACCACACAATACATCCAGCATGACACAACACTCCCAGCCTGACACAATACACCCAGCCTGACACAATACACCCAGCACCAAACAATACACCCAGCCTGACACAATACACCCAGCACCACACAATACACCCAGCACCACACAATACACCAGCCTGACACAACACACTCAGCCTGACACAATACACCAGGCCTGTAACAACACACACAGCCTGACACAATACACCCAGCCTGACACAATACACCCAGCCTGACACAATACACCCAGCCAGACACAATACACCCAGCTCCACACAATACACCCAGCCCGCCACAACACACCCAGCCAAAAACAATAAACACAGCCCAACACAACACACCCAGCCTGACACAATACACCCAGACCGACACAATACACCCAGCCCGACACAATACACCCAGCCCGACACAACACAATCAGCCTGAAAGAATACACCCAGCCTGACACAATACACCCAGCCTGACACAATACACCCAGCCTGACACAACAAACCCAGCCTGGCACAACACACCCAGCCCGACACAATATACCCAGCCAGAAACAATACACCCAGCCCGACACAATACACCCAGCCTGACACAATACACCCAGCCTGACACAATACACCCAGCCCGACACAATACACCCAGCCTGACAAAATACACCCAGCCCGACACAATACACCCAGCCAGACAAAATACACACAGCCCGACACTATACACCCAGCAAGACACAATACACCCGGCCTGACACAATACACCCAGCTCGACACAATACACCCAGCTCGACACAATACACCCAGCCTGACACAATACATCCAGCCTGACACAATACACCCAGCCTGACACAATAAACACAGCTCGACACAATACACCCAGCCTGACACAATAGACACAGCCTGACACAATACACACAGACGGACTGAATACACCCAGCCCGACACAATACACCCAGCCTGACACTACACACCCAGCACGACACAATCCACCCAGCCCGACATCATACACCCAGCCCGACACAATACACAGAGCCTGACACAATACCCCCAGCTCCACACAATACACACAGCCTGACACAATACACCCAGCCTGACACAATACACCCAGCCTGACACAATACACCCAGCCCGACACAATACACCCAGCCTGACACAATACACCCACCTGACACAATACACCCAGCCTGACACAATACACCCAGCCCGTAACACAATACACCCCGCCTGACACAATACCCCCAGCTCCACACAATACACGCAGCATGACACAATACACCCAGCCTGACACAATACACCCAGCCTGACACAATACACCCTGCCTGACACAATACACCCAGCCTGACACAATACACGCAGCCTGACACAATACACCCAGCCTGACACAACACACCCAGCCCGACACAATACACCCAGCTCAACACAATACAGCCAGCCTGACACAACACACCCAGGACCACACAATAAATCCAGCCTGACACAATACACCCAGCTCCACACAATACACCCAGCCTGACAAAATAAACCCAAACCGACACAATACACCCAGCCTGACGCAATACACCCAGCTCAACACAATACACCCAGCCCGTCACAATACACCCAGCTCCACATAATACACCCAGCCTGACACAATACACCCAGCCTGACACAATACACACAGGCTGACACTATAGACCCAGCCCGACACAATACACCCAGCTCGACATAGTACACCCAGCCTGACACAATACACCCAGCCTGACACAATACACCCAGCCCGACAAAATACACCCAGACCGACACAATACAAATAGCCCGACACAATACACACAGCCTGACACAATACACCCAGCTTGACACAACACACCCAGCCTGACACGACACACCCAGCACGACACAATACTCCCAGCCCGACATCATACACCCAGCCTGACACAATACACACAGCCCGACTCAATACACGCAGCCTGAAACAATACTCCCAGCTCCACACAACACACCCAGCCTGACACAACACACCCAGCCCGACACAATACACCCAGCCCGACACAACACACCCAGCACCACTCAATAAACCGAGACTGACACATACACCCAGCTCCAACCAATACACACAGCCTGACACAATACACCCAGCACGACACAATACACCCAGCCTGAAACAATACACCCAGCCTGACACAATACACCCAGCCCGACACAATACACCCAGCTCCACACAATACACCCATCCTGACACAATACACCCAGCCCGACACAATACACCCAGCCCGCCACAACACACCCAGCCTGACACAATACACCCAGCCTGACACAATACACCCAGCCTGACACAATACACCCAGCCCGACACAATACACCAAGCCCGCCACAACACACCCAGCTCCACACAATACACCCAGCCTGACACAATACACCCAGACTGACACAATACACCCAGCACCACACAATACACCCAGACCGACACAACACACCCAGCATGACAAAAAAAACACCCAGCCTGATACAACACACCCAGCCTGACACAATACACCCATTTCGACACAATAAACCCAGCCCGACACAACACACACATCATGACACATTACACCCAGCCCGTCACAATTCACCCAGCCTGACACAATACACCCAGGTCGACACAATACACCCAGCCTGACACAATACACCCAGCCTGACACAACACACCCAGCCCGACACAATATACCCAGCGTGACACAACACACCCAGCCCGACACAATACATCCAGCCCCACACAATACACCCAGCTCGACACAATACACCCAGCCCGACACAATACATCCAACCTGACACAACACACCCAGCCCGACACAATACACCCAGCACCACACAATACACCCAGCCCGACACAATACACCCAGCTTGACACAATACACCCAGCCCGACACAATACACCCAGCTCAACACAATACACCCAGCCCGTCACAATACACACAGTCCGACACAATACAATCAGCCCGACACAATACACCCAGCCTGACACAACACACCCAGCCCGACACAATAAACCCAGCACAACACAATACACCCAGCCCGACACAATACACCCAGCCTGACATAATACACACAGCCCGTCACAATACACCCAGCCTGACACAACACACCCAGCCCGACACAATACACCCTACTCGACACAATACACCCAGCCTGACACAACACACCCAGCCTGACACAACACACCCAGCCTGACACAACACACCCAGCACCACACAATACATCCAGCATGACACAACACTCCCAGCCTGACACAATACACCCAGCCTGACACAATACACCCAGCACCAAACAATACACCCAGCCTGACACAATACACCCAGCACCACACAATACACCCAGCACCACACAATACACCCATCATGACACAACAGACTCAGCCTGACACAATACACCCGGCCTGTCACAACACAAACAGCCTGACACAATACACCCAGCCTGACACAATACACCCAGCCCGACACAATACACCCAGCCTGACACAATACACCCAGCCTGACACAATACACCCAGCCTGACAAAATACACCCAGCCCGACACAATACACCCAGCCTGACAAAATACACACAGCCCGACACTATACACCCAGCAAGACACAATACACCCGGCCTGACACAATACACCCAGCTCGACACAATACACCCAGCTCGACACAATACACCCAGCCTGACACAATACATCCAGCCTGACACAATACACCCAGCCTGACACAATAAACAAAGCTCGACACAATACACCCAGCCTGACACAATAGACTCAGCCTGACACAATACACACAGACGGACAGAATACACCCAGCCCGACACAATACACCCAGCCTGACACTACACACCCAGCACGACACAATACACCCAGCCCGACATCATACACGCAGCCCGACACAATACACAGAGCCTGACACAATACCCCCAGCTCCACACAATACACACAGCCTGACACAATACACCCAGCCTGACACAATACACCCAGCCTGACAAAATACACCCTGCCCGACACAATACACCCAGCCTGACACAATACACCCACCTGACACAATACACCCAGCATGACACAATACACCCAGCCCGTAACACAATACACCCCGCCTGACACAATACCCCCAGCTCCACACAATACACGCAGCATGACACAATACACCCAGCCTGACACAATACACCCAGCCTGACACAATACACCCTGCCTGACACAATACACCCACCCTGACACAATACACGCAGCCTGACACAATACACCCAGCCTGACACAACACACCCAGCCCGACACAATACACCCAGATCAACACAATACAGCCAGCCCGACACAACACACCCAGCACCACACAATAAATCCAGCCTGACACAATACACCCAGCTCCACACAATACACCCAGCCTGACAAAATAAACCCAAACCGACACAATACACCCAGCCTGACGCAATACACGCAGCTCAACACAATACACCCAGCCCGTCACAATACACCCAGCTCCACATAATACACCCAGCCTGACACAATACACCCAGCCTGACACAATACACACAGGCTGACACTATAGACCCAGCCCGACACAATACACCCAGCTCGACATAGTACACCCAGCCTGACACAATACACCCAGCCTGACACAATACACCCAGCCTGACACAACACACCCAGCCTGACACAACACACCCAGCACGACACAATACTCCCAGCCCGACATCATACACCCAGCCTGACACAATACACACAGCCCGACTCAATACACGCAGCCTGAAACAATACTCCCAGCTCCACACAACACACCCAGCCTGACACAACACACCCAGCCCGACACAATACACCCAGCCCGACACAACACACCCAGCACCACTCAATAAACCGAGACTGACACATACACCCAGCTCCACCCAATACACCCAGCCTGACACAATACACCCAGCACGACTCAATACACCCAGCCTGAAACAATACACCCAGCCTGACACAATACACCCAGCCCGACACAATACACCCAGCTCCACACAATACACCCATCCTGACACAATACATCCAGCCCAACACAATACACCCAGCCCGCCACAACACACCCAGCCTGAAACAATACACCCAGCCTGACACAATACACCCAGCCTGACACAATACACCCAGCCCGACACAATACACCAAGCCCGCCACAACACACCCAGCTCCACACAATACACCCAGCCTGACACAATACACCCAGACTGACACAATACACCCAGCACCACACAATACACCCAGACCGACACAACACACCCAGCATGACAAAAAAAACACCCAGCCTGATACAACACACCCAGCCTGACACAATACACCCATTTCGACACAATAAACCCAGCCCGACACAACACACACATCATGGCACATTACACCCAGCCCGTCACAATACACCCAGCCTGACACAATACACCCAGGTCGACACAATACACCCAGCCTGACACAATACACCCAGCCTGACACAACACACCCAGCCCGACACAATATACCCAGCGTGACACAACACACCCAGCCCGACACAATACATCCAGCCCCACACAATACACCCAGCTCGACACAATATACCCAGCCCGACACAATACACCCAACCTGACACAACACACCCAGCCCGACACAATACACCCAGCACCACACAATACACCCAGCCCGACACAATACACCCAGCTTGACACAATACACCCAGCCCGACACAATACACCCAGCTCAACACAATACACCCAGCCCGTCACAATACACACAGTCCGACACAATACAATCAGCCCGACACAATACACCCAGCCTGACACAACACACCCAGCCCGACACAATAAACCCAGCACAACACAATACACCCAGCCCGACACAATACACCCAGCCTGACATAATACACAAAGCCCGTCACAATACACCCAGCCTGACACAACACACCCAGCCCGACACAATACACCCTGCTCGACACAATACACCCAGCTCCACACAATACACCCAGCCTGACACAATACACCCAGCCTGACACAATACACCCAGCCTGACACAATACACCCAGCCTGACACAATACACCCTGCATGACACAACACACCCAGCCCGACAAAATACACCTAGCCTGACACAATACACCCAGCCTGACACAATACACCCAGCACCACACAATACACCCAGCACCACACAATACACCCAGCATGACACAACACTCCCAGCCTGACACAATACACCCAGCCTGACACAATACAACCAGCACCAAACAATACACCCAGCCTGACACAATACACCCAGCACCACACAATACACCCAGCACCACACAATACACCCATCATGACACAACACACTCAGCCTGACACAATACACCCGGCCTGTCACAACACACACAGCCTGACACAATACACCCAGCCTGACACAATACACCCAGCCCGACACAATACACCCAGCCTGAAACAATACTCCCAGCTCCACACAACAGACCCAGCCTGACACAATAAACCCAGCCTGACACAATACACCCAGCCTGACACAACACAAACAGCATGACACAATACACCCAGCTCCACACAACACACACAGCCTGACACAATACACCCAGCCTGACACAATACACCCAGCCTGACACAATGCACCCAGCTCCACACAATACGCCCATCCTGACACAATACACCCAGCCCGACACAATACACCAAGCCTGTCAATACATACCCAGCCTGACACAAAACACCCAGCTCCACACAATACACCCAGCCTGACACAATACACCCAGCCTAAAACAATACACCCAGCCTGACACAATAAACCCAGCCTGACTCAACACACCCAACCCGACACAATACACACAGTCCGACACAATACAATCAGCCGGACACAATACACCCAGCCTGACACAACACACCCAGCCCGACACAATACACCCAGCCTGACATAATACACCCAGCCTGACACAACACACCCAGCCCGACACAATACACCCAGACCCACACAATACACCCGGCCTGACATAATACACACAGCCTGACACAATACACCCTGCCTGACACAACACACCCAGCCCGACACAATACACCCAGCTCGACACAATACAGCCAGCCCGACACAACACAACCAGCACCACACAATTAATCCAGCCTGACACAATACACACAGCTCCACACAATACACCCAGGCTGACACAATACACCCAAACCGACACAATACACCCAGCCTGACACAACACACCCAGCCCGTCACAATACACCCAGTTCCAAATAATACACCCAGCCTGACACAATACACACAGCCCGACACTATAGACCCAGCCCGACACAATACACCCAGCTCGACACAATAAACCCATTCTCACACAATACACCCAGCCCGACATAATACACACAGCCTGACAAAATACACCCAGCCTGACACAATACACCCAGCCCGACACAATACACCCAGACCCACACAATACACCCGGCCTGACACAATACACCCAGCCTGACACAATACACCCAGCCTGACACAATACACCCAGCCTGACACAATACACCCAGCCTGACACAACACACCCAGCCCAACACAATACTCCCAGCCCCACACAATACACATAGCCTGACAAACTACACCCAGCCCGACACAATACACCCGGCCTGACACAATACACCCAGCCTGAAACAATACACCCAGCTCGACACAATACACCCAGCCTGACGCAATACCTCCAGCCTGACACTATACACACAGCCCAACACAATACACCCAGCCTGACATAATACACCCAGCCTGACACAATACAACCTGCCTGACACAACACACCCAGCTCCACACAATACACCCAGCCCGTCACAATACACCCAGCTCCACATAATACACCCAGCCTGCACAATACACCCAGCCTGACACAATACACACAGGCCGACACTATAGACCCAGCCCGACACAATACACCCAGCTCGACACAACACACCCAGTCTGAAACAATACACCCAGCCCGACAAAATACACACAGCCTGACACAATACACCCAGCCTGACACAATACACCCAGCCCGACACGATACTCCCAGCCCCACACAATACACATAGCCTGACACACTACAGCCAGCCCGACACAATACACCCGGCCTGACACAAGACACCCATCCTGACACAATACACCCAGCTAAACACAATACACCCAGCCCGACACAATACACCCAGCTCGACACAACACACCCAGTCTGACACAATACACCCAGCCCGACAAAATACACACAGCCTGACACAATACACCCAGCCTGACACAATACACCCAGCCCGACACGATACTCCCAGCCCCACACAATACACATAGCCTGACACACTACAGCCAGCCCGACACAATACACCCGGCCTGACACAAGACACCCATCCTGACACAATACACCCAGCAAAACACAATACACCCAGCCCGACACAATACACGCAGCTCGACACAACACACCCAGTCTGACACAATACACCCAGCCCGACAAAATACACACAGCCTGATACAATACACCCAGCCTGACACAATACACCCAGCCCGACACGATACTCCCAGCCCCACACAATACACATAGCCTGACACACTACAGCCAGCCCGACACAATGCACCCGGCCTGACACAACACACCCATCCTGACACAATAAACCCAGCTAAACACAATACACCCAGCCTGACACTATACACCCAGCCTGACACAATGCACCCAGCCTGACACAATACACCCAGCCCGACGCAATACACCCAGCCCGACACAATACACCCAGCCGGACACAATACACCCAGCCCGACACAATACACCCAGCCCGACACAATACACCCAGCCTGACACAATACACCCATCCCGACATAATACACACAGCCTGACACAATACATCCAGCCTGAAACAATACACCCAGTTCGACACAATAGTCCCAACCTGACACAACACACCCAGCCTGACACAATACACCCAGACTGACACAATACACCCAGCCTGACGCAATACACCCAGTCTGACAAAATACACCCAGCTCCACACAATACACCCAGCCTGACACAATACACCCAGCCAGACACAATACACCCAGCCCGACACAATACACCCAGCCTGACATAATACACCAAGCCTGACACAATACACCCAGGCTGACAAAATACACCCAGCTCCACACAATACACCCAGCCTGACACAATACACCCAGCCCGACACAATACACCCAGCCTCACATAATACACCCAGCCTGACACACTACACCCAGCCTGACACAACACACCCAGCTCAACACAACACACCCAGCATGACACAATACACGCAGCCTGACACAATACACCCAGCCTGACACAATACACCCAGCCTGACACAATACACCCAGCCTGACACAAAACACCCAGCTCAACACAATACACCCAGCCTGACACAATACACCCAGCCTGACACAATACACCCAGCCCGACGCAATACACCCAGCCCGACACAATACACCCAGCTGGACACTTTACACCCAGCCCGACACAATACACCCAGACTGACACAATACACCTAGCCTGAAACAATACACACAGCCCAACACAATACACCCAGCCTGACATAATACACCCAGCCTGACACAATACACCCTGCCTGACACAACACACCCAGCTCCACACAATACACCCAGCCTGACACAATACACCCAGACTGACACAATACACCCAGCTCCACACAATACACCCAGCCTGACACAATACACCCAGCCTGACACAATACACCCAGCACAGCACAACACAGCAAGCCCGTCACAATACACCCAGCCCGATACTATTCGCCCAGCCCGCCACAATACACCCCGATGGACACAATACACCCAGCATAACACAATCCATCCAGCACGACACAATACACACAGCCTGACACAATACACCCATCCCGACATAATACACACAGCCTGACACAATACATCCAGCCTGAAACAATACACCCAGTTCGACACAATACTCCCAACCTGACACAACACACCCAGCCTGACACAATACACCCAGACTGACACAATACACCCAGCCCGACGCAATACACCCAGCCCGACACAATACACATTGCCCGACACAATACACACTGGCCGACACAATACACTCAGCTCAACACAACACACCCAGCCTGACAAATTACACGCAGCCTGAAACAATACACCCAGCCCGACACAATACACCCAGCCTGAAACAATACTCCCAGCCTGACACAACACACCCAGCCTGACACAATACAACCAGCCTGAAACAATGCTCCCAGCCTGACACAATACACCTAGCCCGACACAACACACCCAGCACCACACAATACACCCAGCCGGACACAATACACCCAGCCCGACACTATACACCCAGCCCGATACAATACACCCAGCCCGACACAATACACCCAGCCCGACACAATACACCCAGCCCGACACAATACACCCAGCCTGTCACAATACACCCAGCCCGACACAATACACCCAGCATGACACAATACACCCAGCTCGACATAGTACACCCAGCCTGACACAATACACCCAGCCTGACACAATACACCCAGCCCGACAAAATACACCCAGACCGACACAATACAAATAGCCTGACACAATACACACAGCCTGACACAATACACCCAGCTTGACACAACACACCCAGCCTGACACGACACACCCAGCACGACACAATACTCCCAGCCCGACATCATACACCCAGCCTGACACAATACACACAGCCCGACTCAATACACGCAGCCTGAAACAATACTCCCAGCTCCACACAACACACCCAGCCTGACACAACACACCCAGCCCGACACAATACACCCTGCTCAACACAACACACCCAGCACCACTCAATAAACCGAGACTGACACATACACCCAGCTCCACCCAATACACCCAGCCTGACACAATACACCCAGCACGACACCATACACCCAGCCTGAAACAATACACCCAGCCTGACACAATACACCCAGCCCGACACAATACACCCAGCTCCACACAATACACCCATCCTGACACAATACACCCAGCCCGACACAATACACCCAGCCCGCCACAACACACCCAGCCTGACACAATACACCCAGCTTGACAGAATACACCCAGCCTGACAAAATACACCCAGCCCGACACAATACACCAGCCCGCCACAACACACCCAGCTCCACACAATACACCCAGCCTGACACAATACACCCAGCCTGACACAATACACCCAGCACCACACAATACACCCAGCCCGACACAACACACCCAGCATGACAAAAAAAACACCCAGCCTGATACAACACACCCAGCCTGACACAATACACCCATTTCGACACAATAAACCCAGCCCGACACAACAAACCCAGCATGACACAATACACCCAGCCCGTCACAATTCACCCAGCCTGACACAATACACCCAGTTCGACACAATACACCCAGACTGACACAATACACCCTGCCTGACACAACACACCCAGCCCGACACAATATACCCAGCGTGACACAACACACCCAGCCCGACACAATACATCCAGCCCGACACAATACACCCAGCTCGACACAATACACCCAGCCCTACACAATACACTCAGCCTGACACAACACACCCAGCCCGACACAATACACCCAGCACCACACAATACACCCAGCCTGACACAATACACCCAGCCTGAGACAATACACCCAGCCCGACACAATACACCCAGCCCGACACAACACACCCAGCACCACTCAATAAACCGAGACTGACGCATACAAACCAGCTCCACTCAATACACCCAGCCTGACACAATACACCCAGCACGACACAATACACCCAGCCTGAAACAATACACCCAGCCTGACACAATACACCCAGCCCGACACAATACACCCAGCTCCACACAATACACCCATCCTGACACAATACACCCAGCCCGACACAATACACCCAGCCCGCCGCCACACACCCAGCCTGACACAATACACCCAGCCTGACACAATACACCCAGCCTGACACAATACACCCAGCCCGACACAATACACCCAGCCCGCCACAACACACCCAGCTCCACCCAATACACCCAGCCTGACACAATACACCCAGCCTAACACAATACACCCAGCACCACACAATACACCCAGCCCGACACAACACACCCAGCATGACAAAAAAAACACCCAGCCTGATACAACACACCCAGCCTGACACAATATACCCATTTCGACACAATAAACCCAGCCCGACACAACACACCCAGCATGACACAATACACCCAGCCCGTCACAATTCACCCAGCCTGACACAATACACCCAGTTCTACACAATACACCCAGCCTGACTCAATACACCCAGCCTGACACAACACACCCAGCCCGACACAATATACCCAGCGTGACAAAATACACCCAGCCCGACACAATACATCCAGCCCGACACAATACACCCAGCTCGACACAATACACCCAGCCCGACACAATACACCCAGCCTGACACAACACACCCAGCCCGACACAATACACCCAGCACCACACAATACACGCAGCCCGACACAATACACCCAGCCTGAGACAATACACACAGCCCGACACAATACACCCAGCTTGACACAATACACCCAGCCCGACACAATACACCCAGCTCAACACAATACACCCAGCCCGACACAATACACACAGTCCGACACAATACAATCAGCCCGACACAGTATACCCAGCCTGACATAACACACCCAGCCCGACACAATAAACCCAGCAAAACACAATACACCCAGCCCGACACAATACACCCAGCCTGACATAATACACACAGCCCGTCACAATACACCCAGACTGACACAACACACCCAGCCCGACACAATACACCCAGCCTGACATAATACACCCAGCCTGACACAACACACCCAGCCTGACACTTTAAACCCAGCCCAACACAACACACCCAGCACCACACAATACAACCAGCCCGACATAATACCCCCAGTCTGACAAAATAGACCCAGCTCGACACAATACACCCAGCCCGACACAATACACACAGCCTGACACAATACACCTAGCCCGACACAACACACCCAGCACCACACAATACACCCAGCCCGACACAATACAATCAGCCCGACTCTATACACCCAGCCCGATACAATACACCCAGCCCGACACAATACACCCAGCCCGACACAATACACCCAGCCCGACACAATACACCCAGCCTGACACAATACACCCAGCCCGACACAATACACCCAGCCCGACACAACACACCCAGCCTGACACAACACACCCCGCCTGACACAATACACCCAGCTCGACATAGTACACCCAGCCTGACACAATACACCCAGCCTGACACAATACACCCAGCCCGACAAAATACACCCAGACCGACACAATATAAATAGCCCGACACAATACACCCAGCCTGACATAATACACACAGCCCGTCACAATACACCCAGCCTGACACAACACACCCAGCCCGACACCATACACCCTGCTCGACACAATACACCCAGCCTGACACAACACACCCAGCCTGACACAACACACCCAGCCTGACACAACACACCCAGCACCGCACAATACATCCAGCACCACACAATACACCCAGCCCGACACAATACACCCAGCCCGACACCATACACCCTGCTCGACACAATACACCCAGCCTAACACAACACACCCAGCCTGACACAACACACCCAGCCTGACACAAAACACCCAGCACCACACAATACATCCAGCACCACACAACACACCCAGCATGACACAACACTCCCAGCCTGACACAATACACCCAGCCTGACACAATACACCCAGCACCACACAATACACCCAGCACCACACAATACACCCAGCCTGACACAACACACTCAGCCTGACACAATACACCATCATGACACAATACACCCAGCACCACACAATACACCCAGCACCACACAATACACCCAGCATGACACAACACTCCCAGCCTGACACAATACACCCAGCCTGACACAATACACCCAGCACCACACAATACACCCAGCACCACACAATACACCCAGCCTGACACAACACACTCAGCCTGACACAATACACCCAGCCTGTCACAACACAAACAGCCTGACACAACACACCCAGCCAGTCACAACACACACAGCCTGACACAATACACCCAGCCTGACACAATACACACAGCCCGACACAATACACCCAGCCTGAAACAATACTCCCAGCTCCACACAACAGACCCAGCCTGACACAATACACCCAGCTCCACACAATACACCCAGCCTGACACAATACACCCAGCCTGATACAATACACCCAGCCAGACACAATACACCCAGCCTGACACAATACACCCAGCTCCACACAATACACCCAGCTTGACACAATACACCCAGCCTGACACAATACACCCAGCCTGACACAATACACCCAGCCAGACACAATACACCCAGCCTGACACAATACACCCAGCTCCACACAATACGCCCATCCTGACACAATACGCCCAGCCCGACACAATACACCAAGCCTGTCAATACATAAACAGCCTGACACAAAAAACCCAGCTCCACACAATACACCCAGCCTGACACAATACACCCAGTCCGACACAATACACCCAGCTCCACAAAATACACCCAGCCTAAAACAATACACCCAGCCTGACACAATAAACCCAGCCTGACTCAACAAACCCAACCTGACGCAATACACACAGCCTGACACAATACACCCAGCCTGACACAATACTCCCAGCCTGACACAACACACCCAGCCTGACACAACACACCCAGCCTGACACAATATACCCAGCCTGAGACACTACACCCAACCCGACACTTTACACACAGTCCGACACAATACAATCAGCCGGACACAATACACCCAGCCTGACACAACACACCCAGCCCGATACAATACACCCAGCCTGACATAATACACCCAGCCTGACACAACACACCCAGCCTGACACTTTACACCCAGCCCAACACAACACACCCAGCACCACATAATACAACCAGCCCGACATAATACCCCCAGTCTGACAAAATAGACCCAGCTCGACACAATACACCCAGCCCGACACAATACACACAGCCTGACACAATAAACCCTGCACGACAAAATACACCCAGTCTGACAAAATAAACCCAGCTCCACACAATACACCCAGCCTGACACAATACACCCAGTCCGACACAATACACCCAGCTCCACAAAATACACCCAGCCTAAAACAATACACCCAGCCTGACACAATAAACCCAGCCTGACTCAACAAACCCAACCTGACGCAATACACACAGCCTGACACAATACACCCAGCCTGACACAATACTCCCAGCCTGACACAACACACCCAGCCTGACACAACACACCCAGCCTGACACAATATACCCAGCCTGAGACACTACACCCAACCCGACACTTTACACACAGTCCGACACAATACAATCAGCCGGACACAATACACCCAGCCTGACACAACACACCCAGCCCGATACAATACACCCAGCCTGACATAATACACCCAGCCTGACACAACACACCCAGCCTGACACTTTACACCCAGCCCAACACAACACACCCAGCACCACATAATACAACCAGCCCGACATAATACCCCCAGTCTGACAAAATAGACCCAGCTCGACACAATACACCCAGCCCGACACAATACACACAGCCTGACACAATAAACCCTGCACGACAAAATACACCCAGTCTGACAAAATAGACCCAGCTCGACACAATACACCCAGCCCGACACAATACACACAGCCTGACACAATACACCCAGCCTGATACAATACACCCAGCCAGACACAATACACCCAGCCTGACACAATACACCCAGCTCCACACAATACACCCAGCCTGACACAATACACCCAGCCTGACACAATACACCCAGCCTGACACAATACACCCAGCCAGACACAATACACCCAGCCTGACACAATACACCCAGCTCCACACAATACGCCCATCCTGACACAATACGCCCAGCCCGACACAATACACCAAGCCTGTCAATACATAAACAGCCTGACACAAAAAACCCAGCTCCACACAATACACCCAGCCTGACACAATACACCCAGTCCGACACAATACACCCAGCTCCACAAAATACACCCAGCCTAAAACAATACACCCAGCCTGACACAATAAACCCAGCCTGACTCAACAAACCCAACCTGACGCAATACACACAGCCTGACACAATACACCCAGCCTGACACAATACTCCCAGCCTGACACAACACACCCAGCCTGACACAACACACCCAGCCTGACACAATATACCCAGCCTGAGACACTACACCCAACCCGACACTTTACACACAGTCCGACACAATACAATCAGCCGGACACAATACACCCAGCCTGACACAACACACCCAGCCCGATACAATACACCCAGCCTGACATAATACACCCAGCCTGACACAACACACCCAGCCTGACACTTTACACCCAGCCCAACACAACACACCCAGCACCACATAATACAACCAGCCCGACATAATACCCCCAGTCTGACAAAATAGACCCAGCTCGACACAATACACCCAGCCCGACACAATACACACAGCCTGACACAATAAACCCTGCACGACAAAATACACCCAGTCTGACAAAATAGACCCAGCTCGACACAATACACCCAGCCCGACACAATACACACAGCCTGACACAATACACCCAGCCTGACAAAATACACCCAGCTCGACACAATACACCCAGCCTGACACAATACACCCAGCCTGACACAATACACCCAGCCTGACAAAATACACCCAGCTCGACACAATACACCCAGCTGGACACTTTACACCCAGCCCGTCACAATACACCCAGACTGACACAATACACCTAGCCTGAAACAATACACCCAGCTCGACACAATACACCCAGCCGGACGCAATACCTCCAGCCTGACACAATACACACAGCCCAACACAATACACCCAGCCTGACATAATACACCCAGCCTGACACAATACACCCAGACTGACACAATACACCCACCTCCACACAATACACCCAGTCTGACACAATACACCCAGCCTGACACAATACACCCAGCTCAGCACAACACACCAGCCCGACACAATACACCCAGCCCGATACTATACACCCAGCCCGACACAATACACCCAGCCCGACACTATACACCCAGCCTGACACAATACACCCAGCTGGACACAATACACCCAGCCTGACACAATACACCCAGCCGACACAATACACCCAGCCTGACACAATACACCCAGCCGACACAATACACCCAGCCTGACACAATACACCCAGCCTGACACAATACACCCAGCCTGACACAATACACCCAGCCTGACACAATACACCCAGCCTGACACAATACACCCAGCCTGACACAATACACCCAGCCTGACACAATACACCCAGCCTGACACAATACACCCAGCCTGACACAATACACCCAGCCCGACACAATACACCCAGCCTGACACAATACACCCAGCCTGACACAATACACCCAGCCTGACACAATACACCCAGCCTGACACAATACACCCAGCTGACACAATACACCCAGCCTGACACAATACACCCAGCCCACACAATACACCCAGCCCACACAATACACCCAGCCTCACAATACACCCAGCCTGACACAATACACCCAGCCTGACACAATACACCCAGCCTGACACAATACACACAGCCTGACACAATACACCCAGCCTGACACAATACACCCAGCCTGACACAATACACCCAGCCTGACACAATACACCCAGCCTGACACAATACACCCAGCCTGACACAATACACCCAGCCCGACACAATACACCCAGCCGACACAATACACCCAGCCCGACACAATACACCCAGCCTGACACAATACACCCAGCCCGACACAATACACCCAGCCTGACACAATACACCCAGCCTGACACAATACACCCAGCCTGACACAACACACCCAGCCAACACAATACACACCCAGCCACAATACACCCAGCCTGACACAATACACCCAGCCTGACACAATACACCCAGCCTGACACAATACACCCAGCTGACACAATACACCCAGCCTGACACAATACACCCAGCCTGACACAATACACCCAGCCTGACACAATACACCCAGCCTGACACAATACACCCAGCCGACACAATACACCCAGCCTGACACAATACACCCAGCCTGACACAATACACCCAGCCTGACACAATACACCCAGCCTGACACAATACACCCAGCCTGACACAATACACCCAGCCTGACACAATACACCCAGCTGACACAACACACCCAGCCTGACACAATACACCCAGCCTGACACAATACACCCAGCTGACACAATACACCCAGCCTGACACAATACACCCAGCTGACACAATACACCCAGCCTGACACAATACACCCAGCCCGACACAATACACCCAGCCTGACACAATACACCCAGCCTGACACAATACACCCAGCCTGACACAATACACCCAGCCTGACACAATACACACAGCCTGACACAATACACCCATCCCGACATAATACACACAGCCTGACACAATACATCCAGCCTGAAACAATACACCCAGCTCGACACAATACTCCCAACCTGACACAATACACATAGCCCGACACAATACACACTGGCCGACACAATACACTCATCTCAACACAACACACCCAGCCTGACAAATTACACGCAACCTGAAACAATACACCCAGCCCGACATCAATACACCCAGCTGAAACAATACTCCCAGCCTGACACAACACACCCAGCCTGACACAATACACCCAGCCTGAAACAATACTCCCATCCTGACACAATACACCTAGCCTGACACAACACACCCAGCACCACACAATACACCCAGCCCGACACAATACACCCAGCCCGACACTATACACCCAGCCCGATACAATACACCCAGCCCGACACAATACACCCAGCCCGACACAATACACCCAGCCCGACACAATACACCCAGCCTGACACAATACACCCAGCCTGACACAATACACCCAGCCCGACACAATACACCCAGCCTGACACAATACACCCAGCTCGAAATAGTACACCCAGCCTGACACAGTACACCCAGCCTGACACAGTACACCCAGCCCGACAAAATACACCCAGACCGACACAATAAAAATAGCCCGACAGAATACACACAGCCTGACACAATACACCCAGCTTGACACAACACACCCAGCCTGACACGACACACCCAGCACGACACAATACTCCCAGCCCGACATCATACACCCAGCCTGACACAATACACACAGCCCGACTCAATACACGCAGCCTGAAACAATACTCCCAGCTCCACACAACACACCCAGCCTGACACAACACACCCAGCCTGACACAATGCACCCAGCCTGACACAATACACCCAGCCTGACACAATACACCCAGCCAGTCACAACACACACAGCCTGACACAACACACCCAGCCAGTCACAACACACACAGCCTGACACAAAACACCCAGCCTGACACAATACACCCAGCCCGACACAATACACCCAGCCTGAAACAATACTCCCAGCTCCACACAACAGACCCAGCCTGACACAATAAACACAGCCTGACACAATACACCCAGCTCCACACAATACACCCAGCCTGACACAATACACCCAGCTCCACACAATACACCCAGCTGCACACAATACACCCAGCCCGACACAATACACCCAGCCTGATACAATACACCCAGCCTGCGACAATACACCCAGCCTGACACAATACACCCAGCCTGAGACAATACACCCAGCTCCACACAATACGCCCATCCTGACACAATACACCCAGCCCGACACAATACACCAAGCCTGTCAATACATACCCAGCCTGACACAAAACACCCAGCTCCACACAATACACCCAGCCTGACACAATACACCCAGTCCGACACAATACACCCAGCTCCACACAATACACCCAGCCTAAAACAATACACCCAGCCTGACACAATAAACCCAGCCTGACTCAACACACCCAACCTGACGCAATACACACAGCCTGACACAATACACCCAGCCTGACACAATACACCCAGCCTGACACAACACACCCAGCCTGACACAACACACCCAGCCCGACACAATATACCCAGCCTGAGACACTACACCCAACCCGACACAATACACACAGTCCGACACAATACAATCAGCCGGACACAATACACCCAGCCTGACACAACACACCCAGCCCGACACAATACACCCAGCCTGACATAATACACCCAGCCTGACACAACACACCCAGCCTGACACTTTACACCCAGCCCAACACAACACACCCAGCACCACACAATACAACCAGCCCGACATAATACCCCCAGTCTGACAAAATAGACCCAGCTCGACACAATACACCCAGCCCGACAAAATACACACAGCCTGACACAATAAACCCTGCCCGACAAAATACACCCAGTCTGACAAAATAGACCCAGCTCGACACAATACACCCAGCCCGACACAATACACACAGCCTGACACAATACACCCAGCCTGACAAAATACACCCAGCTCGACACAATACACCCAGCCTGACACAATACACCCAGCCTGACATAATACACCCAGCCTGACAAAATACACCCAGCTCGACACAATACACCCAGCTGGACACTTTACACCCAGCCCGTCACAATACACCAGGACTGACACAATACACCTAGCCTTAAACAATACACCCAGCTCAACACAATACACCCAGCCTGACGCAATACCTCCAGCCTGACACAATACACACAGCCCAACACAATACACCCAGCTTGACATAATACACCCAGCCTGACACAATACACCCTGCCTGACACAACACACCCAGCTCCACACAATACACCCAGCCTGACACAATACACCCAGACTAACACAATACACCCAGCTCCACACAATACACCCAGCCTGACACAATACACCCAGCCTGACAAAATACACCCAGCTCAGCACAACACACCAAGCCCGTCACAATACACCCAGCCCGAAACTATTCACCCAGCCCGCCACAATACACCCAGCCGGATACAATACACCCAGCATAACACAATCCATCCAGCACGACACAATACACACAGCCTGACACAATACACCCATCCCGACATAATACACACAGCCTGACACAATACATCCAGCCTGAAACAATACACCCAGCTCGACACAATACTCCCAACCTGACACAACACACCCAGCCTGACACAATACACCCAGACTGACACAATACACCCAGGCCGACGCAATACACCCAGCCCGACACAATACACATAGCCCGACACAATACACACTGGCCGACACAATACACTCAACTCAACACAACACACCCAGCCTGACAAATTACACGCAGCCTGAAACAATACACCCAGCCTGACACAATACACCCAGCCTGAAACAATACTCCCAGCCTGACACAACACACCCAGCCTGACACAATACACCCAGCCTGAAACAATACTCCCAGCCTGACACAATACACCTAGCCCGACACAACACACCCAGCACCACACAATACACCCAGCCCGACACAATACACCCAGCCCGACACTATACACCCAGCCCGATACAATACACACAGCCTGACACAATACACACAGCCTGACACAATACACCCAGCTTGACACAACACACCCAGCCTGACACGACACACCCAGAACGACACAATACTCCCAGCCCAACATCATACACCCAGCCTGACACAATACACACAGCCCGACTCAATACACGCAGCCTGAAACAATACTCCCAGCTCCACACAACACACCCAGCCTGAAACAATAAACCCAGCCTGACACAATACACCCAGCCCGACACAATACACCCAGCTCCACACAATACACCCATCCTGACACAATACACCCATCCCGACACAATACACCCAGCCCGCCACAACACACCCAGCCTGACACAACACACAGAGCCTGACACAATACACCCAGCCTGACACAATACACCCAGCCCGACACAATACACCCAGCCTGAAACAATACACCCAGCTCCACACAATACACCCAGCCTGACACAATACACCCAGCCTGACACAATACACCCAGCCTGACACAACACACCCAGCCTGACACAACACACCCAGCCTGTCACAACAAAAACAGCATGACACAATACACCCAGGACCACACAATACACCCAGCCTGACACAATACACCCAGCCTGATACAATACGCCCAGCCTGACACAATACACCCAGCACCACACAATACACCCAGCCCGACAAAATACACCCAGACCGACACAATACAAATAGCCTGACACAATACACACAGCCTGACACAATACACCCAGCTTGAAACAACACACCCAGCCTGACACGACACACCCAGCCTGACACAATACACACAGCCCGACTCAATACACGCAGCCTGAAACAATACTCCCAGCTCCACACAACACACCCAGCCTGACACAATACACCCAGCACCACACAATACACCCAGCACCACACAACACACCCAGCCTGACACAATACACCCAGCCTGTCACAACACAAACAGCCTGACACAACACACCCAGCCAGTCACAACACACCCAGCCTGACACAATACACCCAGCCCGACACAATACACCCAGCCTGAAACAATACTCCCAGCTCCACACAACAGACCCAGCCTGACACAATAAACCCAGCCTGACACAATACACCCAGCTCCACACAATACACCCAGCCTGACACAATACACCCAGCCTGACACAATACACCCAGCCTGACGCAATACGCCCAGCTCCACACAATACACCCAGCCTGTCACAACACACACAGCCTGACACAATACACCCAGCCTGACGCAATACACCCAGCCTGACACAATACACCCAGCCTGACGCAATACACCCAGCTCCACACAATACGCCCATCCTGAAACAGTACACCCAGCCCGACACAATACACCAAGCCTGTCAATACATACCCAGCCTGACACAAAACACCCAGCTCCACACAATACACCCAGCCTGACACAATACACCCAGTCCGACACAATACACCCAGTCCGACACAATACACCCAGTCCGACACAATACACCCAGCTCCACACAATACACCCAGCCTAAAACAATACACCCAGCCTGACACAATAAACCCAGCCTGACTCAACACACCCAACCTGACGCAATACACAAAGCCTGACACAATACACCCAGCCTGACAATACACCCAGCCTGACACAACACACCCAGCCTGACACAACACACCCAGCCCGACACAATATACCCAGCCTGAGACACTACACCCAACCCGACACAATACACACAGTCCGACACAATACAATCAGCCGGACACAATACACCCAGCCTGACACAACACACCCAGCCCGACACAATACACCCAGCCTGACATAATACACCCAGCCTGACACAAAACACCCAGCCTGACACTTTACACCAAGCCCAACACAACACACCTAGCACCACACAATACAACCAGCCCGACATAATACCCCCAGTCTGACAAAATAGACCCAGCTCGACACAATACACCCAGCCCGACACAATACACACAGCCTGACACAATACACCTAGCCCGACACAACACACCCAGCACCACACAATACACCCAGCCCGACACAATACACCCAGCCTGTCACAATACACCCAGCCTGACACAATACACCCAGCCTGACACAATACACCCAGCCCGACACAATACACCCAGCCTGACACAATACACCCAGCTCGACATAGTACACACAGCCTGACACAATACACCCAGCCTGACACAATACACCCAGCCCGACAAAATACACCCAGACCGACACAATACAAATAGCCCGACACAATACACACAGCCTGACACAATACACCCAGCTTGACACGACACACCCAGCACGACACAATACTCCCAGCCCGACATCATACACCCAGCCTGAAACAATACACACAGCCCGACTCAATACACGCAGCCTGAAACAATACTCCCAGCTCCACACAACACACCCAGCCTGACACAACACACCCTGCCTGACACAATACACCCAGCACGACACAACACACCCAGCACCACTCAATAAACCGAGACTGACACATACACCCAGCTCCACCCAATACACCCAGCCTGACACAATACACCCAGCACCAAACAATACACCCAGCCTGAAACAATACACCCAGCCTGACACAATACACCCAGCCCGACACAATACACCCAGCTCCACACAATACACCCATCCTGACACAATACACCCAGCCCGACACAACACACCCAGCCCGCCACAACACACCCAGCCTGACACAACACACAGAGCCTGACACAATACACCCAGCCTGACACAATACACCCAGCCCGACATAATACACCCAGCCTGAAACAATACTCACAGCTCCACACAACAGACCCAGCCTGATACAATAAACCCAGCCTGACACAATACACCCAGCTCCACACAATACACCCAGCCTGACACAATACACCCAGCCTGACACAATACACCCAGCCTGACACAATACACCCAGCTCCACACAATACGCCCATCCTGACACAATACACCCAGCCTGACACAATACACCCAGCCTGTCAATACATACCCAGCCTGACACAAAACACCCAGCTCCACACAATACACCCAGCCTGACACAATACACCCAGTCCTACACAATACAACCGGCTCCACACAATACACCCAGCATAAAACAATACACCCAGCCTGACACAATAAACCCAGCCTGACTCAACACACCCTACCTGACGCAATACACACAGCCTGACACAATACACCCAGCCTGACACAATACACCCAGCCTGACACAACACACCCAGCCTGACACAACACACCCAGCCCGACACAATATACCCAGCCTGAGACACTACACCCAACCCGACACAATACACACAGTCCGACACAATACAATCAGCCGGACACAATACACCCAGCCTGACACAACACACCCAGCTCGACACAATACACCCAGCCTGACACAATACACCCAGCCCGACACAATACACCCAGCCTGACATAATACACCCAGCCTGACACAACATACCCAGCCTGACACAATACACCCAGCCTGACAAAACACACCCAGCACAACACAATACATCTAGCACCACACAATACACCCAGCCCGACATAATACCCCCAGCCTGACACAAAACACCCAGCCTGACACATTACACCAAGCCCAACACAACACACCTAGCACCACACAATACAACCAGCCCGACATAATACCCCCAGTCTGACAAAATAGACCCAGCTCGACACAATACACCCAGCCCGACACAATACACACAGCCTGACACAATACACCTAGCCCGACACAACACACCCAGCACCACACAATACACCCAGCCCGACACAATACACCCAGCCTGTCACAATACACCCAGCCTGACACAATACACCCAGCCTGACACAATACACCCAGCCCGACACAATACACCCAGCCTGACACAATACACCCAGCTCGAAATAGTACACACAGCCTGACACAATACACCCAGCCCGACACTATACACCCAGCCCGATACAATACACACAGCCTGACACAATACACACAGCCTGACACAATACACCCAGCTTGACACAACACACCCAGCCTGACACGACACACCCAGAATGACACAATACTCCCAGCCCAACATCATACACCCAGCCTGACACAATACACACAGCCCGACTCAATACACGCAGCCTGAAACAATACTCCCAGCTCCACACAACACACCCAGCCTGAAACAATAAACCCAGCCTGACACAATACACCCAGCCCGACACAATACACCCAGCTCCACACAATACACCCATCCTGACACAATACACCCAGCCCGACACAATACACCCAGCCCGCCACAACACACCCAGCCTGACACAACACACAGAGCCTGACACAATACACCCAGCCTGACACAATACACCCAGCCCGACACAATACACCCAGCCTGAAACAATACACCCAGCTCCACACAATACACCCAGCCTGACACAATACACCCAGCCTGACACAACACACCCAGCCTGTCACAACAAAAACAGCATGACACAATACACCCAGGACCACACAATACACCCAGCCTGACACAATACACCCAGCCTGATACAATACGCCCAGCCTGACACAATACACCCAGCACCACACAATACACCCAGCCCGACAAAATACACCCAGACCGACACAATACAAATAGCCTGACACAATACACACAGCCTGACACAATACACCCAGCTTGAAACAACACACCCAGCCTGACACGACACACCCAGCCTGACACAATACACACAGCCCGACTCAATACACGCAGCCTGAAACAATACTCCCAGCTCCACACAACACACCCAGCCTGACACAATACACCCAGCACCACACAATACACCCAGCACCACACAACACACCCAGCCTGACACAATACACCCAGCCTGTCACAACACAAACAGCCTGACACAACACACCCAGCCAGTCACAACACACCCAGCCTGACACAATACACCCAGCCCGACACAATACACCCAGCCTGAAACAATACTCCCAGCTCCACACAACAGACCCAGCCTGACACAATAAACCCAGCCTGACACAATACACCCAGCTCCACACAATACACCCAGCCTGACACAATACACCCAGCCTGACACAATACACCCAGCCTGACGCAATACGCCCAGCTCCACACAATACACCCAGCCTGTCACAACACACACAGCCTGACACAATACACCCAGCCTGACGCAATACACCCAGCCTGACACAATACACCCAGCCTGACGCAATACACCCAGCTCCACACAATACGCCCATCCTGACACAGTACACCCAGCCCGACACAATACACCAAGCCTGTCAATACATACCCAGCCTGACACAAAACACCCAGCTCCACACAATACACCCAGCCTGACACAATACACCCAGTCCGACACAATACACCCAGTCCGACACAATACACCCAGTCCGACACAATACAACCAGCTCCACACAATACACCCAGCCTAAAACAATACACCCAGCCTGACACAATAAACCCAGCCTGACTCAACACACCCAACCTGACGCAATACACAAAGCCTGACACAATACACCCAGCCTGACAATACACCCAGCCTGACACAACACACCCAGCCTGACACAACACACCCAGCCCGACACAATATACCCAGCCTGAGACACTACACCCAACCCGACACAATACACACAGTCCGACACAATACAATCAGCCGGACACAATACACCCAGCCTGACACAACACACCCAGCCCGACACAATACACCCAGCCTGACATAATACACCCAGCCTGACACAAAACACCCAGCCTGACACTTTACACCAAGCCCAACACAACACACCTAGCACCACACAATACAACCAGCCCGACATAATACCCCCAGTCTGACAAAATAGACCCAGCTCGACACAATACACCCAGCCCGACACAATACACACAGCCTGACACAATACACCAAGCCCGACACAACACACCCAGCACCACACAATACACCCAGCCCGACACAATACACCCAGCCTGTCACAATACACCCAGCCTGACACAATACACCCAGCCTGACACAATACACCCAGCCCGACACAATACACCCAGCCTGACACAATACACCCAGCTCGACATAGTACACACAGCCTGACACAATACACCCAGCCTGACACAATACACCCAGCCCGACAAAATACACCCAGACCGACACAATACAAATAGCCCGACACAATACACACAGCCTGACACAATACACACAGCCTGACACAATACACCCAGCTTGACACAACACACCCAGCCTGACACGACACACCCAGAACGACACAATACTCCCAGCCCAACATCATACACCCAGCCTGACACAATACACACAGCCCGACTCAATACACGCAGCCTGAAACAATACTCCCAGCTCCACACAACACACCCAGCCTGAAACAATAAACCCAGCCTGACACAATACACCCAGCCCGACACAATACACCCAGCTCCACACAATACACCCATCCTGACACAATACACCCATCCCGACACAATACACCCAGCCCGCCACAACACACCCAGCCTGACACAACACACAGAGCCTGACACAATACACCCAGCCTGACACAATACACCCAGCCCGACACAATACACCCAGCCTGAAACAATACACCCAGCTCCACACAATACACCCAGCCTGACACAATACACCCAGCCTGACACAATACACCCAGCCTGACACAACACACCCAGCCTGACACAACACACCCAGCCTGTCACAACAAAAACAGCATGACACAATACACCCAGGACCACACAATACACCCAGCCTGACACAATACACCCAGCCTGATACAATACGCCCAGCCTGACACAATACACCCAGCACCACACAATACACCCAGCCCGACAAAATACACCCAGACCGACACAATACAAATAGCCTGACACAATACACACAGCCTGACACAATACACCCAGCTTGAAACAACACACCCAGCCTGACACGACACACCCAGCCTGACACAATACACACAGCCCGACTCAATACACGCAGCCTGAAACAATACTCCCAGCTCCACACAACACACCCAGCCTGACACAATACACCCAGCACCACACAATACACCCAGCACCACACAACACACCCAGCCTGACACAATACACCCAGCCTGTCACAACACAAACAGCCTGACACAACACACCCAGCCAGTCACAACACACCCAGCCTGACACAATACACCCAGCCCGACACAATACACCCAGCCTGAAACAATACTCCCAGCTCCACACAACAGACCCAGCCTGACACAATAAACCCAGCCTGACACAATACACCCAGCTCCACACAATACACCCAGCCTGACACAATACACCCAGCCTGACACAATACACCCAGCCTGACGCAATACGCCCAGCTCCACACAATACACCCAGCCTGTCACAACACACACAGCCTGACACAATACACCCAGCCTGACGCAATACACCCAGCCTGACACAATACACCCAGCCTGACGCAATACACCCAGCTCCACACAATACGCCCATCCTGAAACAGTACACCCAGCCCGACACAATACACCAAGCCTGTCAATACATACCCAGCCTGACACAAAACACCCAGCTCCACACAATACACCCAGCCTGACACAATACACCCAGTCCGACACAATACACCCAGTCCGACACAATACACCCAGTCCGACACAATACACCCAGCTCCACACAATACACCCAGCCTAAAACAATACACCCAGCCTGACACAATAAACCCAGCCTGACTCAACACACCCAACCTGACGCAATACACAAAGCCTGACACAATACACCCAGCCTGACAATACACCCAGCCTGACACAACACACCCAGCCTGACACAACACACCCAGGCCGACACAATATACCCAGCCTGAGACACTACACCCAACCCGACACAATACACACAGTCCGACACAATACAATCAGCCGGACACAATACACCCAGCCTGACACAACACACCCAGCCCGACACAATACACCCAGCCTGACATAATACACCCAGCCTGACACAAAACACCCAGCCTGACACTTTACACCAAGCCCAACACAACACACCTAGCACCACACAATACAACCAGCCCGACATAATACCCCCAGTCTGACAAAATAGACCCAGCTCGACACAATACACCCAGCCCGACACAATACACACAGCCTGACACAATACACCTAGCCCGACACAACACACCCAGCACCACACAATACACCCAGCCCGACACAATACACCCAGCCTGTCACAATACACCCAGCCTGACACAATACACCCAGCCTGACACAATACACCCAGCCCGACACAATACACCCAGCCTGACACAATACACCCAGCTCGACATAGTACACACAGCCTGACACAATACACCCAGCCTGACACAATACACCCAGCCCGACAAAATACACCCAGACCGACACAATACAAATAGCCCGACACAATACACACAGCCTGACACAATACACCCAGCTTGACACGACACACCCAGCACGACACAATACTCCCAGCCCGACATCATACACCCAGCCTGAAACAATACACACAGCCCGACTCAATACACGCAGCCTGAAACAATACTCCCAGCTCCACACAACACACCCAGCCTGACACAACACACCCTGCCTGACACAATACACCCAGCACGACACAACACACCCAGCACCACTCAATAAACCGAGACTGACACATACACCCAGCTCCACCCAATACACCCAGCCTGACACAATACACCCAGCACCAAACAATACACCCAGCCTGAAACAATACACCCAGCCTGACACAATACACCCAGCCCGACACAATACACCCAGCTCCACACAATACACCCATCCTGACACAATACACCCAGCCCGACACAACACACCCAGCCCGCCACAACACACCCAGCCTGACACAACACACAGAGCCTGACACAATACACCCGGCCTGACACAATACACCCAGCCCGACACAATACACCCAGCCTGAAACAATACTCACAGCTCCACACAACAGACCCAGCCTGACACAATAAACCCAGCCTGACACAATACACCCAGCTCCACACAATACACCCAGCCCGACACAATACACCCAGCCTGACACAATACACCCAGCCTGACACAATACACCCAGCCTGACACAATACACCCAGCCTGACACAATACACCCAGCCTGACACAATACACCCAGCTCCACACAATACGCCCATCCTGACACAATACACCCAGCCTGACACAATACACCCAGCCTGTCAATACATACCCAGCCTGACACAAAACACCCAGCTCCACACAATACACCCAGCCTGACACAATACACCCAGTCCGACACAATACAACCAGCTCCACACAATACACCCAGCATAAAACAATACACCCAGCCTGACACAATAAACCCAGCCTGACTCAACACACCCTACCTGACGCAATACACACAGCCTGACACAATACACCCAGCCTGACACAATACACCCAGCCTGACACAACACACCCAGCCTGACACAACACACCCAGCCCGACACAATATACCCAGCCTGAGACACTACACCCAACCCGACACAATACACACAGTCCGACACAATACAATCAGCCGGACACAATACACCCAGCCTGACACAACACACCCAGCTCGACACAATACACCCAGCCCGATACAATACACACAGCCTGACACAATACACACAGCCTGACACAATACACCCAGCTTGAAACAACACACCCAGCCTGACACGACACACCCAGCCTGACACAATACACACAGCCCGACTCAATACACGCAGCCTGAAACAATACTCCCAGCTCCACACAACACACCCAGCCTGACACAATACACCCAGCACCACACAATACACCCAGCACCACACAACACACCCAGCCTGACACAATACACCCAGCCTGTCACAACACAAACAGCCTGACACAACACACCCAGCCAGTCACAACACACCCAGCCTGACACAATACACCCAGCCCGACACAATACACCCAGCCTGAAACAATACTCCCAGCTCCACACAACAGACCCAGCCTGACACAATAAACCCAGCCTGACACAATACACCCAGCTCCACACAATACACCCAGCCTGACACAATACACCCAGCCTGACACAATACACCCAGCCTGACGCAATACGCCCAGCTCCACACAATACACCCAGCCTGTCACAACACACACAGCCTGACACAATACACCCAGCCTGACGCAATACACCCAGCCTGACACAATACACCCAGCCTGACGCAATACACCCAGCTCCACACAATACGCCCATCCTGAAACAGTACACCCAGCCCGACACAATACACCAAGCCTGTCAATACATACCCAGCCTGACACAAAACACCCAGCTCCACACAATACACCCAGCCTGACACAATACACCCAGTCCGACACAATACACCCAGTCCGACACAATACACCCAGTCCGACACAATACACCCAGCTCCACACAATACACCCAGCCTAAAACAATACACCCAGCCTGACACAATAAACCCAGCCTGACTCAACACACCCAACCTGACGCAATACACAAAGCCTGACACAATACACCCAGCCTGACAATACACCCAGCCTGACACAACACACCCAGCCTGACACAACACACCCAGGCCGACACAATATACCCAGCCTGAGACACTACACCCAACCCGACACAATACACACAGTCCGACACAATACAATCAGCCGGACACAATACACCCAGCCTGACACAACACACCCAGCCCGACACAATACACCCAGCCTGACATAATACACCCAGCCTGACACAAAACACCCAGCCTGACACTTTACACCAAGCCCAACACAACACACCTAGCACCACACAATACAACCAGCCCGACATAATACCCCCAGTCTGACAAAATAGACCCAGCTCGACACAATACACCCAGCCCGACACAATACACACAGCCTGACACAATACACCTAGCCCGACACAACACACCCAGCACCACACAATACACCCAGCCCGACACAATACACCCAGCCTGTCACAATACACCCAGCCTGACACAATACACCCAGCCTGACACAATACACCCAGCCCGACACAATACACCCAGCCTGACACAATACACCCAGCTCGACATAGTACACACAGCCTGACACAATACACCCAGCCTGACACAATACACCCAGCCCGACAAAATACACCCAGACCGACACAATACAAATAGCCCGACACAATACACACAGCCTGACACAATACACCCAGCTTGACACGACACACCCAGCACGACACAATACTCCCAGCCCGACATCATACACCCAGCCTGAAACAATACACACAGCCCGACTCAATACACGCAGCCTGAAACAATACTCCCAGCTCCACACAACACACCCAGCCTGACACAACACACCCTGCCTGACACAATACACCCAGCACGACACAACACACCCAGCACCACTCAATAAACCGAGACTGACACATACACCCAGCTCCACCCAATACACCCAGCCTGACACAATACACCCAGCACCAAACAATACACCCAGCCTGAAACAATACACCCAGCCTGACACAATACACCCAGCCCGACACAATACACCCAGCTCCACACAATACACCCATCCTGACACAATACACCCAGCCCGACACAACACACCCAGCCCGCCACAACACACCCAGCCTGACACAACACACAGAGCCTGACACAATACACCCGGCCTGACACAATACACCCAGCCCGACACAATACACCCAGCCTGAAACAATACTCACAGCTCCACACAACAGACCCAGCCTGACACAATAAACCCAGCCTGACACAATACACCCAGCTCCACACAATACACCCAGCCCGACACAATACACCCAGCCTGACACAATACACCCAGCCTGACACAATACACCCAGCCTGACACAATACACCCAGCCTGACACAATACACCCAGCCTGACACAATACACCCAGCTCCACACAATACGCCCATCCTGACACAATACACCCAGCCTGACACAATACACCCAGCCTGTCAATACATACCCAGCCTGACACAAAACACCCAGCTCCACACAATACACCCAGCCTGACACAATACACCCAGTCCGACACAATACAACCAGCTCCACACAATACACCCAGCATAAAACAATACACCCAGCCTGACACAATAAACCCAGCCTGACTCAACACACCCTACCTGACGCAATACACACAGCCTGACACAATACACCCAGCCTGACACAATACACCCAGCCTGACACAACACACCCAGCCTGACACAACACACCCAGCCCGACACAATATACCCAGCCTGAGACACTACACCCAACCCGACACAATACACACAGTCCGACACAATACAATCAGCCGGACACAATACACCCAGCCTGACACAACACACCCAGCTCGACACAATACACCCAGCCCGATACAATACACACAGCCTGACACAATACACACAGCCTGACACAATACACCCAGCTTGACACAACACACCCAGCCTGACACGACACACCCAGAACGACACAATACTCCCAGCCCAACATCATACACCCAGCCTGACACAATACACACAGCCCGACTCAATACACGCAGCCTGAAACAATACTCCCAGCTCCACACAACACACCCAGCCTGAAACAATAAACCCAGCCTGACACAATACACCCAGCCCGACACAATACACCCAGCTCCACACAATACACCCATCCTGACACAATACACCCATCCCGACACAATACACCCAGCCCGCCACAACACACCCAGCCTGACACAACACACAGAGCCTGACACAATACACCCAGCCTGACACAATACACCCAGCCCGACACAATACACCCAGCCTGAAACAATACACCCAGCTCCACACAATACACCAGCCTGACACAATACACCCAGCCTGACACAATACACCCAGCCTGTCAATACATACCCAGCCTGACACAAAACACCCAGCTCCACACAATACACCCAGCCTGACACAATACACCCAGCCTGACACAATACACCCAGCTCCACACAATACGCCCATCCTGACACAATACACCCAGCCTGACACAACACACCCAGCCTGACACAACACACCCAGCCCGACACAATATACCCAGCCTGAGACACTACACCCAACCCGACACAATACACACAGTCCGACACAATACAATCAGCCGGACACAATACACCCAGCCTGACACAACACACCCAGCTCGACACAATACACCCAGCCTGACACAATACACCCAGCCCGACACAATACACCCAGCCTGACATAATACACCCAGCCTGACACAACATACCCAGCCTGACACAATACACCCAGCCTGACAAAACACACCCAGCACAACACAATACATCTAGCACCACACAATACACCCAGCCCGACATAATACCCCCAGCCTGACACAAAACACCCAGCCTGACACTTTACACCAAGCCCAACACAACACACCTAGCACCACACAATACAACCAGCCCGACATAATACCCCCAGTCTGACAAAATAGTCCCAGCTCGACACAATACACCCAGCCCGACACAATACACACAGCCTGACACAATACACCTAGCCCGACACAACACACCCAGCACCACACAATACACCCAGCCCGACACAATACACCCAGCCTGTCACAATACACCCAGCCTGACACAATACACCCAGCCTGACACAATACACCCAGCCCGACACAATACACCCAGCCTGACACAATACACCCAGCCTGACACAATACACCCAGCTCGACATAGTACACACAGCCTGACACAATACACCCAGCCCGACACTATACACCCAGCCCGATACAATACACACAGCCTGACACAATACACACAGCCTGACACAATACACCCAGCTTGACACAACACACCCAGCCTGACACGACACACCCAGAACGACACAATACTCCCAGCCCAACATCATACACCCAGCCTGACACAATACACACAGCCCGACTCAATACACGCAGCCTGAAACAATACTCCCAGCTCCACACAACACACCCAGCCTGAAACAATAAACCCAGCCTGACACAATACACCCAGCCCGACACAATACACCCAGCTCCACACAATACACCCATCCTGACACAATACACCCATCCCGACACAATACACCCAGCCCGCCACAACACACCCAGCCTGACACAACACACAGAGCCTGACACAATACACCCAGCCTGACACAATACACCCAGCCCGACACAATACACCCAGCCTGAAACAATACACCCAGCTCCACACAATACACCAGCCTGACACAATACACCCAGCCTGACACAATACACCCAGCCTGACACAACACACCCAGCCTGACACAACACACCCAGCCTGTCACAACAAAAACAGCATGACACAATACACCCAGGACCACACAATACACCCAGCCTGACACAATACACCCAGCCTGATACAATACGCCCAGCCTGACACAATACACCCAGCACCACACAATACACCCAGCCCGACAAAATACACCCAGACCGACACAATACAAATAGCCTGACACAATACACACAGCCTGACACAATACACCCAGCTTGAAACAACACACCCAGCCTGACACGACACACCCAGCCTGACACAATACACACAGCCCGACTCAATACACGCAGCCTGAAACAATACTCCCAGCTCCACACAACACACCCAGCCTGACACAATACACCCAGCACAACGCAATACACCCAGCACCACACAACACACCCAGCCTGACACAATACACCCAGCCTGTCACAACACAAACAGCCTGACACAACACACCCAGCCAGTCACAACACACCCAGCCTGACACAATACACCCAGCCCGACACAATACACCCAGCCTGAAACAATACTCCCAGCTCCACACAACAGACCCAGCCTGACACAATAAACCCAGCCTGACACAATACACCCAGCTCCACACAATACACCCAGCCTGACACAATACACCCAGCCTGACACAATACACCCAGCCTGACGCAATACGCCCAGCTCCACACAATACACCCAGCCTGTCACAACACACACAGCCTGACACAATACACCCAGCCTGACGCAATACACCCAGCCTGACACAATACACCCAGCCTGACGCAATACACCCAGCTCCACACAATACGCCCATCCTGACACAGTACACCCAGCCCGACACAATACACCAAGCCTGTCAATACATACCCAGCCTGACACAAAACACCCAGCTCCACACAATACACCCAGCCTGACACAATACACCCAGTCCGACACAATACACCCAGTCCGACACAATACAAATAGCCTGACACAATACACACAGCCTGACACAATACACCCAGCTTGAAACAACACACCCAGCCTGACACGACACACCCAGCCTGACACAATACACACAGCCCGACTCAATACACGCAGCCTGAAACAATACTCCCAGCTCCACACAACACACCCAGCCTGACACAATACACCCAGCACCACACAATACACCCAGCACCACACAACACACCCAGCCTGACACAATACACCCAGCCTGTCACAACACAAACAGCCTGACACAACACACCCAGCCAGTCACAACACACCCAGCCTGACACAATACACCCAGCCCGACACAATACACCCAGCCTGAAACAATACTCCCAGCTCCACACAACAGACCCAGCCTGACACAATAAACCCAGCCTGACACAATACACCCAGCTCCACACAATACACCCAGCCTGACACAATACACCCAGCCTGACACAATACACCCAGCCTGACGCAATACGCCCAGCTCCACACAATACACCCAGCCTGTCACAACACACACAGCCTGACACAATACACCCAGCCTGACGCAATACACCCAGCCTGACACAATACACCCAGCCTGACGCAATACACCCAGCTCCACACAATACGCCCATCCTGAAACAGTACACCCAGCCCGACACAATACACCAAGCCTGTCAATACATACCCAGCCTGACACAAAACACCCAGCTCCACACAATACACCCAGCCTGACACAATACACCCAGTCCGACACAATACACCCAGTCCGACACAATACACCCAGTCCGACACAATACACCCAGCTCCACACAATACACCCAGCCTAAAACAATACACCCAGCCTGACACAATAAACCCAGCCTGACTCAACACACCCAACCTGACGCAATACACAAAGCCTGACACAATACACCCAGCCTGACAATACACCCAGCCTGACACAACACACCCAGCCTGACACAACACACCCAGCCCGACACAATATACCCAGCCTGAGACACTACACCCAACCCGACACAATACACACAGTCCGACACAATACAATCAGCCGGACACAATACACCCAGCCTGACACAACACACCCAGCCCGACACAATACACCCAGCCTGACATAATACACCCAGCCTGACACAAAACACCCAGCCTGACACTTTACACCAAGCCCAACACAACACACCTAGCACCACACAATACAACCAGCCCGACATAATACCCCCAGTCTGACAAAATAGACCCAGCTCAACACAATACACCCAGCCCGACACAATACACACAGCCTGACACAATACACCTAGCCCGACACAACACACCCAGCACCACACAATACACCCAGCCCGACACAATACACCCAGCCTGTCACAATACACCCAGCCTGACACAATACACCCAGCCTGACACAATACACCCAGCCCGACACAATACACCCAGCCTGACACAATACACCCAGCTCGACATAGTACACACAGCCTGACACAATACACCCAGCCTGACACAATACACCCAGCCCGACAAAATACACCCAGACCGACACAATACAAATAGCCCGACACAATACACACAGCCTGACACAATACACCCAGCTTGACACGACACACCCAGCACGACACAATACTCCCAGCCCGACATCATACACCCAGCCTGAAACAATACACACAGCCCGACTCAATACACGCAGCCTGAAACAATACTCCCAGCTCCACACAACACATCCAGCCTGACACAACACACCCTGCCTGACACAATACACCCAGCACGACACAACACACCCAGCACCACTCAATAAACCGAGACTGACACATACACCCAGCTCCACCCAATACACCCAGCCTGACACAATACACCCAGCACCAAACAATACACCCAGCCTGAAACAATACACCCAGCCTGACACAATACACCCAGCCCGACACAATACACCCAGCTCCACACAATACACCCATCCTGACACAATACACCCAGCCCGACACAACACACCCAGCCCGCCACAACACACCCAGCCTGACACAACACACAGAGCCTGACACAATACACCCAGCCTGACACAATACACCCAGCCCGACACAATACACCCAGCCTGAAACAATACTCACAGCTCCACACAACAGACCCAGCCTGACACAATAAACCCAGCCTGACACAATACACCCAGCTCCACACAATACACCCAGCCTGACACAATACACCCAGCCTGACACAATACACCCAGCCTGACACAATACACCCAGCTCCACACAATACGCCCATCCTGACACAATACACCCAGCCTGACACAATACACCCAGCCTGTCAATACATACCCAGCCTGACACAAAACACCCAGCTCCACACAATACACCCAGCCTGACACAATACACCCAGTCCGACACAATACAACCAGCTCCACACAATACACCCAGCATAAAACAATACACCCAGCCTGACACAATAAACCCAGCCTGACTCAACACACCCTACCTGACGCAATACACACAGCCTGACACAATACACCCAGCCTGACACAATACACCCAGCCTGACACAACACACCCAGCCTGACACAACACACCCAGCCCGACACAATATACCCAGCCTGAGACACTACACCCAACCCGACACAATACACACAGTCCGACACAATACAATCAGCCGGACACAATACACCCAGCCTGACACAACACACCCAGCTCGACACAATACACCCAGCCTGACACAATACACCCAGCCCGACACAATACACCCAGCCTGACATAATACACCCAGCCTGACACAACATACCCAGCCTGACACAATACACCCAGCCTGACAAAACACACCCAGCACAACACAATACATCTAGCACCACACAATACACCCAGCCCGACATAATACCCCCAGCCTGACACAAAACACCCAGCCTGACACTTTACACCAAGCCCAACACAACACACCTAGCACCACACAATACAACCAGCCCGACATAATACCCCCAGTCTGACAAAATAGACCCAGCTCGACACAATACACCCAGCCCGACACAATACACACAGCCTGACACAATACACCTAGCCCGACACAACACACCCAGCACCACACAATACACCCAGCCCGACACAATACACCCAGCCTGTCACAATACACCCAGCCTGACACAATACACCCAGCCTGACACAATACACCCAGCCCGACACAATACACCCAGCCTGACACAATACACCCAGCTCGACATAGTACACACAGCCTGACACAATACACCCAGCCCGACACTATACACCCAGCCCGATACAATACACACAGCCTGACACAATACACACAGCCTGACACAATACACCCAGCTTGACACAACACACCCAGCCTGACACGACACACCCAGAACGACACAATACTCCCAGCCCAACATCATACACCCAGCCTGACACAATACACACAGCCCGACTCAATACACGCAGCCTGAAACAATACTCCCAGCTCCACACAACACACCCAGCCTGAAACAATAAACCCAGCCTGACACAATACACCCAGCCCGACACAATACACCCAGCTCCACACAATACACCCATCCTGACACAATACACCCATCCCGACACAATACACCCAGCCCGCCACAACACACCCAGCCTGACACAACACACAGAGCCTGACACAATACACCCAGCCTGACACAATACACCCAGCCCGACACAATACACCCAGCCTGAAACAATACACCCAGCTCCACACAATACACCAGCCTGACACAATACACCCAGCCTGACACAATACACCCAGCCTGACACAACACACCCAGCCTGACACAACACACCCAGCCTGTCACAACAAAAACAGCATGACACAATACACCCAGGACCACACAATACACCCAGCCTGACACAATACACCCAGCCTGATACAATACGCCCAGCCTGACACAATACACCCAGCACCACACAATACACCCAGCCCGACAAAATACACCCAGACCGACACAATACAAATAGCCTGACACAATACACACAGCCTGACACAATACACCCAGCTTGAAACAACACACCCAGCCTGACACGACACACCCAGCCTGACACAATACACACAGCCCGACTCAATACACGCAGCCTGAAACAATACTCCCAGCTCCACACAACACACCCAGCCTGACACAATACACCCAGCACCACACAATACACCCAGCACCACACAACACACCCAGCCTGACACAATACACCCAGCCTGTCACAACACAAACAGCCTGACACAACACACCCAGCCAGTCACAACACACCCAGCCTGACACAATACACCCAGCCCGACACAATACACCCAGCCTGAAACAATACTCCCAGCTCCACACAACAGACCCAGCCTGACACAATAAACCCAGCCTGACACAATACACCCAGCTCCACACAATACACCCAGCCTGACACAATACACCCAGCCTGACACAATACACCCAGCCTGACGCAATACGCCCAGCTCCACACAATACACCCAGCCTGTCACAACACACACAGCCTGACACAATACACCCAGCCTGACGCAATACACCCAGCCTGACACAATACACCCAGCCTGACGCAATACACCCAGCTCCACACAATACGCCCATCCTGACACAGTACACCCAGCCCGACACAATACACCAAGCCTGTCAATACATACCCAGCCTGACACAAAACACCCAGCTCCACACAATACACCCAGCCTGACACAATACACCCAGTCCGACACAATACACCCAGACAGACACAATACACCCAGTCCGACACAATACAACCAGCTCCACACAATACACCCAGCCTAAAACAATACACCCAGCCTGACACAATAAACCCAGCCTGACTCAACACACCCAACCTGACGCAATACACAAAGCCTGACACAATACACCCAGCCTGACAATACACCCAGCCTGACACAACACACCCAGCCTGACACAACACACCCAGCCCGACACAATATACCCAGCCTGAGACACTACACCCAACCCGACACAATACACACAGTCCGACACAATACAATCAGCCGGACACAATACACCCAGCCTGACACAACACACCCAGCCCGACACAATACACCCAGCCTGACATAATACACCCAGCCTGACACAAAACACCCAGCCTGACACTTTACACCAAGCCCAACACAACACACCTAGCACCACACAATACAACCAGCCCGACATAATACCCCCAGTCTGACAAAATAGACCCAGCTCGACACAATACACCCAGCCCGACACAATACACACAGCCTGACACAATACACCTAGCCCGACACAACACACCCAGCACCACACAATACACCCAGCCCGACACAATACACCCAGCCTGTCACAATACACCCAGCCTGACACAATACACCCAGCCTGACACAATACACCCAGCCCGACACAATACACCCAGCCTGACACAATACACCCAGCTCGACATAGTACACACAGCCTGACACAATACACCCAGCCTGACACAATACACCCAGCCCGACAAAATACACCCAGACCGACACAATACAAATAGCCCGACACAATACACACAGCCTGACACAATACACCCAGCTTGACACGACACACCCAGCACGACACAATACTCCCAGCCCGACATCATACACCCAGCCTGAAACAATACACACAGCCCGACTCAATACACGCAGCCTGAAACAATACTCCCAGCTCCACACAACACATCCAGCCTGACACAACACACCCTGCCTGACACAATACACCCAGCACGACACAACACACCCAGCACCACTCAATAAACCGAGACTGACACATACACCCAGCTCCACCCAATACACCCAGCCTGACACAATACACCCAGCACCAAACAATACACCCAGCCTGAAACAATACACCCAGCCTGACACAATACACCCAGCCCGACACAATACACCCAGCTCCACACAATACACCCATCCTGACACAATACACCCAGCCCGACACAACACACCCAGCCCGCCACAACACACCCAGCCTGACACAACACACAGAGCCTGACACAATACACCCAGCCTGACACAATACACCCAGCCCGACACAATACACCCAGCCTGAAACAATACTCACAGCTCCACACAACAGACCCAGCCTGACACAATAAACCCAGCCTGACACAATACACCCAGCTCCACACAATACACCCAGCCTGACACAATACACCCAGCCTGACACAATACACCCAGCCTGACACAATACACCCAGCTCCACACAATACGCCCATCCTGACACAATACACCCAGCCTGACACAATACACCCAGCCTGTCAATACATACCCAGCCTGACACAAAACACCCAGCTCCACACAATACACCCAGCCTGACACAATACACCCAGTCCGACACAATACAACCAGCTCCACACAATACACCCAGCATAAAACAATACACCCAGCCTGACACAATAAACCCAGCCTGACTCAACACACCCTACCTGACGCAATACACACAGCCTGACACAATACACCCAGCCTGACACAATACACCCAGCCTGACACAACACACCCAGCCTGACACAACACACCCAGCCCGACACAATATACCCAGCCTGAGACACTACACCCAACCCGACACAATACACACAGTCCGACACAATACAATCAGCCGGACACAATACACCCAGCCTGACACAACACACCCAGCTCGACACAATACACCCAGCCTGACACAATACACCCAGCCCGACACAATACACCCAGTCAGACACAGCACACCCAGCATGACAAAAAAAACACCCAGCCTGATACAACACACCCAGCCTGACACAATACACCCATTTCGACACAATAAACCCAGCCCGACACAACACACCCAGCATGACACGACACACCCAGCACGACACAATACTCCCAGCCTGACATCATACACCCAGCCTGACACAATACACACAGCCCGACTCAATACACGCAGCCTGAAACAATACTCCCAGCTCCACACAACACACCCAGCCTGACACAACACACCCAGCCCGACACAATACACCCAGCCCGACACAACACACCCAGCACCACTCAATAAACCGAGACTGACACATACACCCAGCTCCACCCAATACACCCAGCCTGACACAATACACCCAGCACGACACAATACACCCAGCCTGAAACAATACACCCAGCCTGACACAATACACCCAGCCCGACACAATACACCCAGCTCCACACAATACACCCATCCTGACACAATACACCCAGCCCGACACAATACACCCAGCCCGCCACAACACACCCAGCCTGACACAATACACCCAGCTTGACACAATACACCCAGCCTGACACAATACACCCAGCCCGACACAATACACCCAACCCGGCACAACACACCCAGCTCCACACAATACACCCAGCCTGACACAATACACCCAGACTGACACAATACACCCAGCACCACACAATACACCCAGCCCGACACAACACACCCAGCATGACAAAAAAAACACCCAGCCTGATACAACACACCCATCCTGACACAATACACCCAGCCCGACACAATACACCCAGCCCGCCACAACACACCCAGCCTGACACAATACACCCAGCTTGACACAATACACCCAGCCTGACACAATACACCCAGCCCGACACAATACACCCAACCCGGCACAACACACCCAGCTCCACACAATACACCCAGCCTGACACAATACACCCAGACTGACACAATACACCCAGCACCACACAATACACCCAGCCCGACACAACACACCCAGCATGACAAAAAAAACACCCAGCCTGATACAACACACCCAGCCTGACACAATACACCCATTTCGACACAATAAACCCAGCCCGACACAACACACCCAGCATGACACAATACACCCAGCCTGACACAATACACCCAGTTCGACACAATACACCCAGCCTGACACAATACACCCAGCCTGACACAACACACCCAGCCCGACACAATATACCCAGCGTGACACAACACACCCAGCCCGACACAATACATCCAGCCCGACACAATACACCCAGCTCGACACAATACACCCAGCCCGACACATTACACCCAGCCTGACACAACACACCCAGCCCGACGCAATACACCCAGCACCACACAATACACCCAGCCCGACACAATACACCCAGCCTGAGACAATACACCCAGCCCGACACAATACACCCAGCCCGACACAACACACCCAGCACCACTCAATAAACCGAGACTGACACATGCACCCAGCTCCACCCAATAGACCCAGCCTGACACAATACACCCAGCACGACACAATACACCCAGCCTGAAACAATACACCCAGCCTGACACAATACACCCAGCCCGACACAATACACCCAGCTCCACACAATACACCCATCCTGACACAATACACCCAGACTGACACAATACACCCAGCACTACACAATACACCCAGCCAGACACAGCACACCCAGCATGACAAAAAAAACACCCAGCCTGATACAACACACCCAGCCTGACACAATACACCCATTTCGACACAATAAACCCAGCCCGACACAACACACCCAGCATGACACAATACACCCAGCCCGTCACAATTCACCCAGCCTGACACAATACACCCAGTTCGACACAATACACCCAGCCTGACACAATACACCCAGCCTGACACAACACACCCAGCCCGACACAATATACCCAGCGTGACACAACACACCCAGCCCGACACAATACATCCAGCCCGACACAATACACCCAGCTCGACACAATACACCCAGCCCGACACATTACACCCAGCCTGACACAACACACCCAGCCCGACACAATACACCCAGCACCACACAATACACCCAGCCCGACACAATACACCCAGCCTGAGACAATACACCCAGCCCGACACAATACACCCAGCCCGACACAACACACCCAGCACCACTCAATAAACCGAGACTGACACATGCACCCAGCTCCACCCAATAGACCCAGCCTGACACAATACACCCAGCACGACACAATACACCCAGCCTGAAACAATATACCCAGCCTGACACAATACACCCAGCCCGACACAATACACCCAGCTCCACACAATACACCCATCCTGACACAATACACCCAGACTGACACAATACACCCAGCACCACACAATACACCCAGCCAGACACAGCACACCCAGCATGACAAAAAAAACACCCAGCCTGATACAACACACCCAGCCTGACACAATACACCCATTTCGACACAATAAACCCAGCCCGACACAACACACCCAGCATGACACGACACACCCAGCACGACACAATACTCCCAGCCTGACATCATACACCCAGCCTGACACAATACACACAGCCCGACTCAGTACACGCAGCCTGAAACAATACTCCCAGCTCCACACAATATACCCAGCCTGACACAACACACCCAGCCCGACACAATACACCCAGCCCGACACAACACACCCAGCACCACTCAATAAACCGAGACTGACACATACACCCAGCTCCACCCAATACACCCAGCCTGACACAATACACCCAGCACGACACAATACACCCAGCCTGAAACAATACACCCAGCCTGACACAATACACCCAGCCCGACACAATACACCCAGCTCCACACAATACACCCATCCTGACACAATACACCCAGCCCGACACAATACACCCAGCCCGCCACAACACACCCAGCCTGACACAATACACCCAGCTTGACACAATACACCCAGCCTGACACAATACACCCAGCCCGACACAATACACCCAGCCCGGCACAACACACCCAGCTCCACACAATACACCCAGCCTGACACAATACACCCAGACTGACACAATACACCCAGCACCACACAATACACCCAGCCCGACACAACACACCCAGCATGACAAAAAAAACACCCAGCCTGATACAACACACCCAGCCTGACACAATACACCCATTTCGACACAATAAACCCAGCCCGACACAACACACCCAGCATGACACAATACACCCAGCCCGTCACAATTCACCCAGCCTGACACAATACACCCAGTTCGACACAATACACCCAGCCTGACACAATACACCCAGCCTGACACAACACACCCAGCCCGACACAATATACCCAGCGTGACACAACACACCCAGCCCGACACAATACATCCAGCCCGACACAATACACCCAGCTCGACACAATACACCCAGCCCGACACATTACACCCAGCCTGACACAACACACCCAGCCCGACACAATACACCCAGCACCACACAATACACCCAGCCCGACACAATACACCCAGCCTGAGACAATACACCCAGCCCGACACAATACACCCAGCCCGACACAACACACCCAGCACCACTCAATAAACCGAGACTGACACATGCACCCAGCTCCACCCAATAGACCCAGCCTGACACAATACACCCAGCACGACACAATACACCCAGCCTGAAACAATACACCCAGCCTGACACAATACACCCAGCCCGACACAATACACCCAGCTCCACACAATACACCCATCCTGACACAATACACCCAGACTGACACAATACACCCAGCACCACACAATACACCCAGCCAGACACAGCACACCCAGCATGACAAAAAAAACACCCAGCCTGATACAACACACCCAGCCTGACACAATACACCCATTTCGACACAATAAACCCAGCCCGACACAACACACCCAGCATGACACAATACACCCAGCCCGTCACAATTCACCCAGCCTGACACAATACACCCAGTTCGACACAATACACCCAGCCTGACACAATACACCCAGCCTGACACAACACACCCAGCCCGACACAATATACCCAGCGTGACACAACACACCCAGCCCGACACAATACATCCAGCCCGACACAATACACCCAGCTCGACACAATACACCCAGCCCGACACAATACACCCAGCCTGACACAACACACCCAGCCCGACACAATACACCCAGCACCACACAATACACCCAGCCCGACACAATACACCCAGCCTGAGACAATACACCCAGCCCGACACAATACACCCAGCCCGACACAACACACCCAGCACCACTCAATAAACCGAGACTGACACATACACCCAGCTCCACCCAATAGACCCAGCCAGACACAATACACCCAGCACGACACAATACACCCAGCCTGAAACAATACACCCAGCCTGACACAATACACCCAGCCCGACACAATACACCCAGCTCCACACAATACATCCATCCTGACACAATACACCCAGCCCGACACAATACACCCAGCCCGCCACACCACACCCAGCCTGACACAATACCCCCAGCCTGACACAATACACCCAGCCTGACACAATACACCCAGCCCGACACAATACAGCCAGCCCGCCACAACACACCCAGCTCCACACAATACACCCAGCCTGACACAATACACCCTGGCTGACACAATACACCCAGCACCACACAATACACCCAGCCCGACACAACACACCCAAAATGACAAATAAAACACCCAGCCTGATACAACACACCCAGCCTGACACAATACACCCATTTCGACACAATAAACCCAGCCCGACACAACACACCCAGCATGACACAATACACCCAGCCCGTCACAATTCACCCAGCCTGACACAATACACCCAGTTCAACACAATACACCCAGCCTGACACAATACACCCAGCCTGACACAACACACCCAGCCCGACACAATATACCCAGCGTGACAAAATACACCCAGCCCGACACAATACATCCAGCCCGACATAATACACCCAGCTCAACACAATACACCCAGCCCGACACAATACACACAGTCCGACACAATACAATCAGCCCGACAGAATACACCCAGCCTGACACAACACACCCAGCCCGACACAATAAACCCAGCACAACACAATACACCCAGCCCGACACAATACACCCAGCCTGACATAATACACACAGCCCGTCACAATACACCCAGCCTGACACAACACACCCAGCACCACTCAATAAACCGAGACTGACGCATACAAACGAGCTCCACTCAATACACCCAGCCTGACACAATACACCCAGCACGACACAATACACCCAGCCTGAAACAATACACCCAGCCTGACACAATACACCCAGCCCGACACAATACACCCAGCTCCACACAATACATCCATCCTGACACAATACACCCAGCCCGACACAATACACCCAGCCCGCCACACCACACCCAGCCTGACACAATACCCCCAGCCTGACACAATACACCCAGCCTGACACAATACACCCAGCCCGACACAATACACCCAGCCCGCCACAACACACCCAGCTCCACACAATACACCCAGCCTGACACAATACACCCAGGCTGACACAATACACCCAGCACCACACAATACACCCAGCCCGACACAACACACCCAGCATGACAAATAAAACACCCAGCCTGATACAACACACCCAGCCTGACACAATACACCCATTTCGACACAATAAACCCAGCCCGACACAACACACCCAGCATGACACAATACACCCAGCCCGTCACAATTCACCCAGCCTGACACAATACACCCAGTTCAACACAATACACCCAGCCTGACACAATACACCCAGCCTGACACAACACACCCAGCCCGACACAATATACCCAGCGTGACAAAATACACCCAGCCCGACACAATACATCCAGCCCGACATAATACACCCAGCTCAACACAATACACCCAGCCCGACACAATACACACAGTCCGACACAATACAATCAGCCCGACAGAATACACCCAGCCTGACACAACACACCCAGCCCGACACAATAAACCCAGCACAACACAATACACCCAGCCCGACACAATACACCCAGCCTGACATAATACACACAGCCCGTCACAATACACAAAGCCTGACACAACTCACCCAGCCTGACACAACACACCCAGCCTGACACAACACACCCAGCACCACACAATACATCCAGCACCACACAATACACCCAGCCCGACACAATACACCCAGCCCGACAAAATACACCCAGCCTGACACAATACACCCAGCCTGACACAATACACCCAGCACCAAACAATACACCCAGCCTGACACAATACACCCAGCACCACACAATACACCCAGCACCACACAATACACCCAACCTGACACAACACACTCAGCCTGACACAATACACCCAGCCTGTCACAACACAAACAGCCTGACACAACACACCCAGCCAGTCACAACACACACAGCCTGACACAATACACCCAGCCCGACACAATAGACCCAGCCCGACACAATACTCCCAGCCTGACACAATACACCCAGCCTGACACAATACACCCAGCCTGACACAATACTCCCAGCTCCACACAACAGACCCAGCCTGGCACAATACACCCAGCCTGACACGATACACCCAGCTCCACACAATACACCCAGCCTGACACAGAACACCCAGCCTGACACAATACACCCAGCTCCACACAAAACACCCAGCCTGTCACAACACAAACAGCATGACACAATACACCCAGCTCCACACAATACACCCAGCCTGACACAATACACCCAGCCTGATACAATACGCCCAGCTCCACACAATACACCCAGCCTGACACAATACACACAGCCTGACACAATACACCCAGCTTGACACAATACACCCAGCTCCACACAATACACCCAGCCTGACACAATACACACAGCCTGACACAATACACCCAGCCTGACACAAAACACCCAGCTCCACACAATACACCCAGCCTGACACAATACACCCAGCTCCACACAATACACCCATCCTGACACAATACACCCAGCCTGACACAATACACCCAGCTCCACACAATACACCCAGCCTGACACAATACACCCAGCACCACACAATACACCCATCCTGACACAATACACCCAGCCTGACACAATACACCCAGCTCCACACAATACACCCATCCTGACACAATACACCCAGCCTGACACAATACACCCAGCTCCACACAATACACCCAGCCTGACACAAAACACCCAGCACCACACAATACGCCCAGCCTGACACAATACACCCAGCTCCACACAATACGCCCATCCTGACACAATACACCCATCCTGACACAATACACCCAGCTCCACACAATACACCCAGCCTGACACAATACACCCAGCTCCACACAATACGCCCATCCTGACACAATGCACCCATCCTGACACAATACACCCAGCTCCACACAATACGCCCATCCTGACACAATCCACCCAGTCCGACACAATACACCCAGCTCCACACAATACACCCAGCCTAAAACAATACACCCAGCCTGACACAATAAACCCAGCCTGACTCAACACACCCAACCTGACGCAATACACACAGCCTGACACAATACACCCAGCCTGACACAACACACCCAGCCCGACACAATATACCCAGCCTGAGACACTACACCCAACACGACACAATACACACAGTCCGACACAATACAATCAGCCGGACACAATACACCCAGCCTGACACAACACACCCAGCCCGACACAATACACCCAGCCTGACATAATACACACAGCCTGACACAACACACCCAGCACCACACAATACAACCAGCCCGACATAATACCCCCAGTCTGACAAAATAGACCCAGCTCGACACAATACACCCAGCCCGACACAATACACACAGCCTGACACAATAAACCCTGCCCGACAAAATACACCCAGTCTGACAAAATAGACCAAGCTCGACACAATACACCCAGCCCGACACAATACACACAACCTGACACAATACACCCAGCCTGACAAAATACACCCAGCTCGACACAATACACCCAGCCTGACACAATACACCCAGCCTGACACAATACACCCAGCCTGACAAAATACACCCAGCTCGACACAATACACCCAGGCTGACACAATACACCCAGCCTGACACAATACTCCCAGCCTGACACAATAGACCCAGCCTGACACAATACACCCAGCCTGACACAATAGACACAGCCTGACACAATACACCCATTGGACACAATACACCCAGCCTGACACAATACACCCAGCCTGACACTACACACCCAGCACGACACAATACACCCAGCACGACATCATACACCCAGCCCGACACAATACACACAGCCTGACACAATACCCCCAGCTCCACACTATACACCCAGCCTGACACAACACAACCAGCCTGACACAATACACCCAGCTCCACACAATACACCCAGCCTGACACAATACACCCAGCCTGACACAATACACCCAGCCTGACACAATACACCCTGCCTGACACAACACACCCAGCCCGACACAATACACCGAGCTCGACACAATACAGCCAGCCCGACACAACACACCCAGCACCACACAATAAATCCAGCCTGACACAATACACCCAGCTCCACACAATACACCCAGCCTGACACAATACACCCAAACCGACACAATACACCCAGCCTGACACAATACACACAGCCCGACACTATAGACCCAGCCCGACACAATACACCCAGCTCGACACAATACACCCAGCCCGACATAATACACACAGCCTGACAAAATACACCCAGCCTGACACAATACACCCAGCCCGACACAATACACCGAGCCCCACACAATACACATGGCCTGACACACTACACCCCGCCCGACACAATACACCCAGCCCGACACAATACACCCAGCCCCACACAATACACCTGGCCTGACACACTACACCCAGCCTGACACAATTCACCCAGCCTGACACAATACACCTAGCTCGACACAATAAACCCAGCCCGACACAACACACCCAGCCTGACACAATACAACCAGCCTGAAAGAATACACCCAGCCTGACACAATACACCCAGCCTGACACAATACACCCAGCCTGAGACAATACACCCAACACGACACAATACACACAGTCCGACACAATACAATCAGCCGGACACAATACACCCAGCCTGACACAATACACCCAGCACAACACAATACACCCAGCCCGACACATTACACCCAGCCTGACATAATACACCCAGCCTGACACAACACACCCAGCCCCACACAATACACATGGCCTGACACACTACACCCCGCCCGACACAATACACCCGGCATGAAACTTTACACCGAGCCTGACACAACACACCCAGCTCCACACAATACACCCAGCCTGACACAATAAACCCAGTCTGACAAAATAGACCAAGCTCGACACAATACACCCAGCCTGACACAATACACCCAGCCTGACACAATACACACAGCCTGACACAATACACCCAGCCCAACACAATACACGCAGCCTGACACAATACACCCAGCCTGACACAATACACCCAGCCTGACACAATACACGCAGCCTGACACAACACACCCAGCCTGACAAAATACACCCAGCCTGACACAATAAACCCTGCCCGACAAAATACACCCAGTCTGACAAAATAGACCCAGCTCGACACAATACACCCAGCCCGACACAATACACACAGCCTGACACAATACACCCAGCTCGACACAATACACCCAGCTCCACACAATACACCCAGCCTGAAACAATACACCCAGCCTGACGTAATACACCCAGTCTGACAAAATAGACCCAGCTCGACACAATACACCCAGCCTGACAAAATACACCCAGTCTGACAAAATAGACCCAGCTCGACACAATACACCCAGCCTGACACAATACACCCAGCCTGACACAATACACCCAGCCTGACACAATACACCCAGCCTGACACAATACACCTAGCTCGACACAATAAACCCAGCCCGATACAACACACCCAGCCTGACACAATACAACCAGCCTGAAAGAATACACCCAGCCTGACACAATACACCCAGCCTGACACAATACACCCAGCCTGAGACAATACACCCAACACGACACAATACACACAGTCCGACACAATACAATCAGCCGGACACAATACACCCAGCCTGACACAATACACCCAGCACAACACAATACACCCAGCCCGACACATTACACCCAGCCTGACATAATACACCCAGCCTGACACAACACACCCAGCCCCACACAATACACATGGCCTGACACACTACACCCCGCCGAACACAATACACCCGGCATGAAACTTTACACCCAGCCTGACACAACACACCCAGCTCCACACAATACACCCAGCCTGACACAATAAACCCAGTCTGACAAAATAGACCAAGCTCGACACAATACACCCAGCCTGACACAATACACCCAGCCTGACACAATACACACAGCCCAACACAATACACGCAGCCTGACACAATACACCCAGCCTGACACAATACACCCAGCCTGACACAATACACGCAGCCTGACACAACACACCCAGCCTGACAAAATACACCCAGCCTGACACAATAAACCCTGCCCGACAAAATACACCCAGTCTGACAAAATAGACCCAGCTCGACACAATACACCCAGCCCGACACAATACACACAGCCTGACACAATACACCCAGCTCGACACAATACACCCAGCTCCACACAATACACCCAGCCTGAAACAATACACCCAGCCTGACGCAATACACCCAGTCTGACAAAATAGACCCAGCTCGACACAATACACCCAGCCTGACACAATACACCGAGTCTGACAAAATAGACCCAGCTCGACACAATACACCCAGCCTGACACAATACACCCAGCCTGACACAATACACCCAGCCTGACACAATACACCCAGCCTGACACAATACACACTGCCCGAAACAATACACCCAGCCTGACACAATAAACCCAGCCTGACACAATACACCCAGCCTGACACAATAGATCCAACCTGACACAATACACCCAGATGGACACAATACACACAGCCTGACACAATACAACCAGCCTGACACAATACACCCAGCTCGACACAATACACCCAGCCTGACACAATACACCCAGCATGACACAATACACCCAGCCTGACACAATACACCCAGCCTGACACAATACACCCAGCCTGACACAATAGATCCAACCTGACACAATACACCCAGATGGACACAATACACACAGCCGGACACAATACAACCAGCCTGACACAATACACCCAGCTCGACACAATACACCCAGCCTGACACAATACACCCAGCATGACACAATACACCCAGCCTGACACAATACACCCAGCCTGACACAATACACCCAGCCTGACATAATAGACCCAACCTGACACAATACACCCAGATGGACACAATACACCCAGCCCGACACAATACACCCAGCCTGACACTACGCACCCAGCACGATACAATACACCCAGCCCGACATCATACACCCAGCCCGACACAATACACACAGCCTGACACAATACCCCCAGCTCCACACTATACACACAGCCTGACACAACACACCCAGCCTGACACAATACACCCAGCCTGACACAATATACCCTGCCTGACACAACACACCCAGCCCGACACAATACACCCAGCTCGACAGAATACAGCCAGCCCAACACAACACACCCAGCTCGACACAATACACCCAGCCTGACACAATACACCCAGCATGACACAATACACCCAGCCTGACACAATACACCCAGCCTGACACAATACACCCAGCCTGACATAATAGACCCAACCTGACACAATACACCCAGATGGACACAATACACCCAGCCCGACACAATACACCCAGCCTGACACTACGCACCCAGCACGATACAATACACCCAGCCCGACATCATACACCCAGCCCGACACAATACACACAGCCTGACACAATACCCCCAGCTCCACACTATACACACAGCCTGACACAACACACCCAGCCTGACACAATACACCCAGCCTGACACAATACACCCAGCCTGACACAATATACCCTGCCTGACACAATACACCCAGCCTGACACAATACACCCAGCCTGACACAATACACACAGCCTGACACAATACACCCAGCCCAACACAATACACGCAGCCTGACACAATACACCCAGCCTGACACAATACACCCAGCCTGACACAATACACGCAGCCTGACACAACACACCCAGCCTGACAAAATACACCCAGCCTGACACAATAAACCCTGCCCGACAAAATACACCCAGTCTGACAAAATAGACCCAGCTCGACACAATACACCCAGCCCGACACAATACACACAGCCTGACACAATACACCCAGCTCGACACAATACACCCAGCTCCACACAATACACCCAGCCTGAAACAATACACCCAGCCTGACGCAATACACCCAGTCTGACAAAATAGACCCAGCTCGACACAATACACCCAGCCTGACACAATACACCGAGTCTGACAAAATAGACCCAGCTGGACACAATACACCCAGCCTGACACAATACACCCAGCCTGACACAATACACCCAGCCTGACACAATACACCCAGCCTGACACAATACACACTGCCCGAAACAATACACCCAGCCTGACACAATAAACCCAGCCTGACACAATACACCCAGCCTGACACAATAGATCCAACCTGACACAATACACCCAGATGGACACAATACACACAGCCTGACACAATACAACCAGCCTGACACAATACACCCAGCTCGACACAATACACCCAGCCTGACACAATACACCCAGCATGACACAATACACCCAGCCTGACACAATACACCCAGCCTGACACAATACACCCAGCCTGACACAATAGATCCAACCTGACACAATACACCCAGATGGACACAATACACACAGCCGGACACAATACAACCAGCCTGACACAATACACCCAGCTCGACACAATACACCCAGCCTGACACAATACACCCAGCATGACACAATACACCCAGCATGACACAATACACCCAGCCTGACACAATACACCCAGCCTGACATAATAGACCCAACCTGACACAATACACCCAGATGGACACAATACACCCAGCCCGACACAATACACCCAGCCTGACACTACGCACCCAGCACGATACAATACACCCAGCCCGACATCATACACCCAGCCCGACACAATACACACAGCCTGACACAATACCCCCAGCTCCACACTATACACACAGCCTGACACAACACACCCAGCCTGACACAATACACCCAGCCTGACACAATACACCCAGCCTGACACAATATACCCTGCCTGACACAACACACCCAGCCCGACACAATACACCCAGCTCGACAGAATACAGCCAGCCCAACACAACACACCCAGCTCCACACAACACATCCAGCCTGACACAATACACCCAAACCGACACAATACACACAGCCTGTCTCAATACACCCAGCTCAACACAATACACCCAGCCTGACGCAATACACCCAGCCTGACACAACACACCCAGCTCAACACAATACACCCAGCCTGACTCAATACACCCAGCCTGACACAATACACCCAGCCTGACGCAATACACCCAGCTCAACACAAACACCCAGCCTGTCACAATACACCCAGCCCGACACAATACACCCAGCCTGACATAATACACACAACCCGACACTATAGACACAGCCCGACACAATACACCCAGCTCGACACAATACACCCGGCCTGACACAACACACCCAGCCTGACACAACACACCCAGCTCAACACAATACACCCAGCCTGACACAATACACCCAGCCTGACACAATACACCCAGCCCGACAAAATACTCCCAGCCCGACAAAATACTCCCAGCCCCACACAATACACAAAGCCTGACAAACTACACCCAGCCCGACACAATACACCCGGCCTGAAACAACACACCCAGCCTGACACAACACACCCAGCTCAACACAATACACCCAGCCTGACACAACACACCCACCCTGACACAATACAAACAGCTCCACACAACACACCCAGCTCAAAACTATACACCCAGCCTGACACAATACACCCAGCACGAGACAATACACCCAGCCTGAAACAACACACCCAGCTCAAAACTATACACCCAGCCTGACACAATACACCCAGCCTGACACAATACACCCAGCCTGACACAACACACCCAGCATGACACAATACACCCAGCCTGACACAATGTACCCAGCCTGACACAATACACCCAGCCTGACACAATACACCCAGCCTGACACAATACACCCAGCCTGACACAACACACCCAGCCTGACGCAATACACCCAGCCTGACACAATACACCCAGCCTGACACAATACACCCAGCCTGACATAATAGACCCAACCTGACACAATACACCCAGATGGACACAATACACCCAGCCCGACACAATACACCCAGCCTGACACTACGCACCCAGCACGATACAATACACCCAGCCCGACATCATACACCCAGCCCGACACAATACACACAGCCTGACACAATACCCCCAGCTCCACACTATACACACAGCCTGACACAACACACCCAGCCTGACACAATACACCCAGCCTGACACAATATACCCTGCCTGACACAACACACCCAGCCCGACACAATACACCCAGCTCGACAGAATACAGCCAGCCCAACACAACACACCCAGCTCGACACAATACACCCAGCCTGACACAATACACCCAGCATGACACAATACACCCAGCCTGACACAATACACCCAGCCTGACACAATACACCCAGCCTGACATAATAGACCCAACCTGACACAATACACCCAGATGGACACAATACACCCAGCCCGACACAATACACCCAGCCTGACACTACGCACCCAGCACGATACAATACACCCAGCCCGACATCATACACCCAGCCCGACACAATACACACAGCCTGACACAATACCCCCAGCTCCACACTATACACACAGCCTGACACAACACACCCAGCCTGACACAATACACCCAGCCTGACACAATACACCCAGCCTGACACAATATACCCTGCCTGACACAATACACCCAGCCTGACACAATACACCCAGCCTGACACAATACACACAGCCTGACACAATACACCCAGCCCAACACAATACACGCAGCCTGACACAATACACCCAGCCTGACACAATACACCCAGCCTGACACAATACACGCAGCCTGACACAACACACCCAGCCTGACAAAATACACCCAGCCTGACACAATAAACCCTGCCCGACAAAATACACCCAGTCTGACAAAATAGACCCAGCTCGACACAATACACCCAGCCCGACACAATACACACAGCCTGACACAATACACCCAGCTCGACACAATACACCCAGCTCCACACAATACACCCAGCCTGAAACAATACACCCAGCCTGACGCAATACACCCAGTCTGACAAAATAGACCCAGCTCGACACAATACACCCAGCCTGACACAATACACCGAGTCTGACAAAATAGACCCAGCTGGACACAATACACCCAGCCTGACACAATACACCCAGCCTGACACAATACACCCAGCCTGACACAATACACCCAGCCTGACACAATACACACTGCCCGAAACAATACACCCAGCCTGACACAATAAACCCAGCCTGACACAATACACCCAGCCTGACACAATAGATCCAACCTGACACAATACACCCAGATGGACACAATACACACAGCCTGACACAATACAACCAGCCTGACACAATACACCCAGCTCGACACAATACACCCAGCCTGACACAATACACCCAGCATGACACAATACACCCAGCCTGACACAATACACCCAGCCTGACACAATACACCCAGCCTGACACAATAGATCCAACCTGACACAATACACCCAGATGGACACAATACACACAGCCGGACACAATACAACCAGCCTGACACAATACACCCAGCTCGACACAATACACCCAGCCTGACACAATACACCCAGCATGACACAATACACCCAGCATGACACAATACACCCAGCCTGACACAATACACCCAGCCTGACATAATAGACCCAACCTGACACAATACACCCAGATGGACACAATACACCCAGCCCGACACAATACACCCAGCCTGACACTACGCACCCAGCACGATACAATACACCCAGCCCGACATCATACACCCAGCCCGACACAATACACACAGCCTGACACAATACCCCCAGCTCCACACTATACACACAGCCTGACACAACACACCCAGCCTGACACAATACACCCAGCCTGACACAATACACCCAGCCTGACACAATATACCCTGCCTGACACAACACACCCAGCCCGACACAATACACCCAGCTCGACAGAATACAGCCAGCCCAACACAACACACCCAGCTCCACACAACACATCCAGCCTGACACAATACACCCAAACCGACACAATACACACAGCCTGTCTCAATACACCCAGCTCAACACAATACACCCAGCCTGACGCAATACACCCAGCCTGACACAACACACCCAGCTCAACACAATACACCCAGCCTGACTCAATACACCCAGCCTGACACAATACACCCAGCCTGACGCAATACACCCAGCTCAACACAAACACCCAGCCTGTCACAATACACCCAGCCCGACACAATACACCCAGCCTGACATAATACACACAACCCGACACTATAGACACAGCCCGACACAATACACCCAGCTCGACACAATACACCCGGCCTGACACAACACACCCAGCCTGACACAACACACCCAGCTCAACACAATACACCCAGCCTGACACAATACACCCAGCCTGACACAATACACCCAGCCCGACAAAATACTCCCAGCCCGACAAAATACTCCCAGCCCCACACAATACACATAGCCTGACAAACTACACCCAGCCCGACACAATACACCCGGCCTGAAACAACACACCCAGCCTGACACAACACACCCAGCTCAACACAATACACCCAGCCTGACACAACACACCCACCCTGACACAATACAAACAGCTCCACACAACACACCCAGCTCAAAACTATACACCCAGCCTGACACAATACACCCAGCACGAGACAATACACCCAGCCTGAAACAACACACCCAGCTCAAAACTATACACCCAGCCTGACACAATACACCCAGCCTGACACAAAACACCCAGCCTGACACAACACACCCAGCATGACACAATACACCCAGCCTGACACAATGTACCCAGCCTGACACAATACACCCAGCCTGACACAATACACCCAGCCTGACACAATACACCCAGCCTGACACAACACACCCAGCCTGACGCAATACACCCAGCCTGACACAATACACCCAGCCTGACACAATACACCCAGCTCCACACAACACACCCACCACCACACAATATACCCAGCCTGACACAATACACCCAGCCTGTCACAACACAAACAGCCTGACACAACACACCCAGCCAGTCACAACACACACTGCCTGACACAATACACCCAGCCCGACACAATACACCCAGCCCGACACAATACTCCCAGCCTGACACAATACACCCAGCCTGACACAATACACCCAGCCTGACACAATACTCCCAGCTCCACACAACAGACCCAGCCTGGCACAATACACCCAGCCTGACACGATACACCCAGCTCCACACAATACACCCAGCCTGACACAGAACACCCAGCCTGACACAATACACCCAGCTCCACACAAAACACCCAGCCTGTCACAACACAAACAGCATGACACAATACACCCAGCTCCACACAATACACCCAGCCTGACACAATACACCCAGCCTGATACAATACGCCCAGCTCCACACAATACACCCAGCCTGACACAATACACACAGCCTGACACAATACACCCAGCTCCACACAATACACCCAGCTCCACACAATACACCCAGCTCCACACAATACACCCAGCCTGACACAATACACACAGCCTGACACAATACACCCAGCTTGACACAATACACCCAGCTCCACACAATACACCCAGCCTGACACAATACACACAGCCTGACACAATACACCCAGCCTGACACAAAACACCCAGCTCCACACAATACACCCAGCCTGACACAATACACCCAGCTCCACACAATACACCCATCCTGACACAATACACCCAGCCTGACACAATACACCCAGCTCCACACAATACACCCAGCCTGACACAATACACCCAGCACCACACAATACGCCCAGCCTGACACAATACACCCAGCTCCACACAATACACCCATCCTGACACAATACACCCATCCTGACACAATACACCCAGCTCCACACAATACACCCAGCCTGACACAATACACCCAGCTCCACACAATACGCCCATCCTGACACAATGCACCCATCCTGACACAATACACCCAGCTCCACACAATACGCCCATCCTGACACAATCCACCCAGTCCGACACAATACACCCAGCTCCACACAATACACCCAGCCTAAAACAATACACCCAGCCTGACACAATAAACCCAGCCTGACTCAACACACCCAACCTGACGCAATACACACCGCCTGACACAATACACCCAGCCTGACACAACACACCCAGCCCGACACAATATACCCAGCCTGAGACACTACACCCAACCCGACACAATACACACAGTCCGACACAATACAATCAGCCGGACACAATACACCCACCCTGACACAATACAAACAGCTCCACACAACACACCCAGCTCAAAACTATACACCCAGCCTGACACAATACACCCAGCCTGAAACAAAACACCCAGCTCAAAACTATACACCCAGCCTGACACAATACACCCAGCACGAGACAATACACCCAGCCTGAAACAACACACCCAGCTCAAAACTATACACCCAGCCTGACACAATACACCCAGCCTGACACAATACACCCAGCCTGACACAACACACCCAGCATGACACAATACACCCAGCCTGACACAATGTACCCAGCCTGACACAATACACCCAGCCTGACACAATACACCCAGCCTGACACAATACACCCAGCCTGACACAACACACCCAGCCTGACGCAATACACCCAGCCTGACACAATACACCCAGCCTGACACAATACACCCAGCTCCACACAACACACCCACCACCACACAATATACCCAGCCTGACACAATACACCCAGCCTGTCACAACACAAACAGCCTGACACAACACACCCAGACAGTCACAAGACACACAGCCTGACACAATACACCCAGCCCGACACAATACACCCAGCCCGACACAATACTCCCAGCCTGACACAATACACCCAGCCTGACACAATACACCCAGCCTGACACAATACTCCCAGCTCCACACAACAGACCCAGCCTGGCACAATACACCCAGCCTGACACGATACACCCAGCTCCACACAATACACCCAGCCTGACACAGAACACCCAGCCTGACACAATACACCCAGCTCCACACAAAACACCCAGCCTGTCACAACACAAACAGCATGACACAATACACCCAGCTCCACACAATACACCCAGCCTGACACAATACACCCAGCCTGTTACAATACGCCCAGCTCCACACAATACACCCAGCCTGACACAATACACACAGCCTGACACAATACACCCAGCTTGACACAATACACCCAGCTCCACACAATACACCCAGCCTGACACAATACACACAGCCTGACACAATACACCCAGCCTGACACAAAACACCCAGCTCCACACAATACACCCAGCCTGACACAAAACACCCAGCTCCACACAATACACCCATCCTGACACAATACACCCAGCCTGACACAATACACCCAGCTCCACACAATACACCCAGCCTGACACAATACACCCAGCACCACACAATACACCCATCCTGACACAATACACCCAGCCTGACACAATACACCCAGCTCCACACAATACACCCATCCTGACACAATACACCCAGCCTGACACAATACACCCAGCTCCACACAATACACCCAGCCTGACACAATACACCCAGCACCACACAATACGCCCAGCCTGACACAATACACCCAGCTCCACACAATACGCCCATCCTGACACAATACACCCATCCTGACACAATACACCCAGCTCCACACAATACACCCAGCCTGACACAATACACCCAGCTCCACACAATACGCCCATCCTGACACAATGCACCCATCCTGACACAATACACCCAGCTCCACACAATACGCCCATCCTGACACAATCCACCCAGTCCGACACAATACACCCAGCTCCACACAATACACCCAGCCTAAAACAATACACCCAGCCTGACACAATAAACCCAGCCTGACTCAACACACCCAACCTGACGCAATACACACCGCCTGACACAATACACCCAGCCTGACACAACACACCCAGCCCGACACAATATACCCAGCCTGAGACACTACACCCAACCCGACACAATACACACAGTCCGACACAATACAATCAGCCGGACACAATACACCCAGCCTGACACAACACACCCAGCCCGACACAATACACCCAGCCTGACATAATACACCCAGCCTGACACAACACACCCAGCACCACACAATACAACCAGCCCGACATAATACCCCCAGTCTGACAAAATAGACCCAGCTCGACACAATACACCCAGCCCGACACAATACACACAGCCTGACACAATAAACCCTGCCCGACAAAATACACCCAGTCTGACAAAATAGACCCAGCTCGACACAATACACCCAGCCCGACACAATACACACAACCTGACACAATACACCCAGCCTGACAAAATACACCCAGCTCGACACAATACACCCAGCCTGACACAATACACCCAGCCTGACACAATACACCCAGCCTGACAAAATACACCCAGCTCGACACAATACACCCAGGCTGACACAATACACCCAGCCTGACACAATACACCCAGCCTGACACAATAGACCCAGCCTGACACAATACACCCAGCCTGACACAATAGACACAGCCTGACACAATACACCCATTGGACACAATACACCCAGCCTGACACAATACACCCAGCCTGACACAATACACCCAGCCTGACACAATACACCCAGCCTGACATAATAGACCCAACCTGACACAATACACCCAGATGGACACAATACACCCAGCCCGACACAATACACCCAGCCTGACACTACGCACCCAGCACGATACAATACACCCAGCCCGACATCATACACCCAGCCCGACACAATACACACAGCCTGACACAATACCCCCAGCTCCACACTATACACACAGCCTGACACAACACACCCAGCCTGACACAATACACCCAGCCTGACACAATACACCCAGCCTGACACAATATACCCTGCCTGACACAACACACCCAGCCCGACACAATACATCCAGCTCGATAGAATACAGCCAGCCCAACACAACACACCCAGCTCCACACAACACATCCAGCCTGACACAATACACCCAAACCGACACAATACACACAGCCTGTCTCAATACACCCAGCTCAACACAATACACCCAGCCTGACGCAATACACCCAGCCTGACACAACACACCCAGCTCAACACAATACACCCAGCCTGACTCAATACACCCAGCCTGACACAATACACCCAGCCTGACGCAATACACCCAGCTCAACACAAAACACCCAGCCTGTCACAATACACCCAGCCCGACACAATACACCCAGCCTGACATAATACACACAACCCGACACTATAGACACAGCCCGACACAATACACCCAGCTCGACACAATACACCCGGCCTGACACAACACACCCAGCCTGACACAACACACCCAGCTCAACACAATACACCCAGCCTGACACAATACACCCAGCCTGACACAATACACCCAGCCCGACAAAATACTCCCAGCCCGACAAAATACTCCCAGCCCCACACAATACACATAGCCTGACAAACTACACCCAGCCCGACACAATACACCCGGCCTGAAACAACACACCCAGCCTGACACAACACACCCAGCTCAACACAATACACCCAGCCTGACACAACACACCCACCCTGACACAATACAAACAGCTCCACACAACACACCCAGCTCAAAACTATACACCCAGCCTGACACAATACACCCAGCCTGAAACAAAACACCCAGCTCAAAACTATACACCCAGCCTGACACAATACACCCAGCACGAGACAATACACCCAGCCTGAAACAACACACCCAGCTCAAAACTATACACCCAGCCTGACACAATACACCCAGCCTGACACAATACACCCAGCCTGACACAACACACCCAGCATGACACAATACACCCAGCCTGACACAATGTACCCAGCCTGACACAATACACCCAGCCTGACACAATACACCCAGCCTGACACAATACACCCAGCCTGACACAACAAACCCAGCCTGACGCAATACACCCAGCCTGACACAATACACCCAGCCTGACATAATACACCCAGCTCCACACAACACACCCACCACCACACAATATACCCAGCCTGACACAATACACCCAGCCTGACACAATACACCCAGCCTGACACAATACACCAGCCTGACACAACACACCCAGCTCAACACAATACACCCAGCTCCACACAATACACCAAGCCAGTCACTACATACCCAGCCCGCCACAACACACCCAGCTCCACACCATACCCCCAGCTTGACACAATACACCCAGCTCCACACAATACACCCAGCCTGAAACAACACACCCAGCCTGACACAATACACCCAGCCTGACACAATACACCCAGCCCGACACAGTACACCCAGCCTGACACAATACACCCAGCCTGACACAATACACCCAGCCCGACACAATACACCCAGCCTGACACAATACACGCAGCCTGAGACAATACACACAGCCCGACACAATACACCTAGCTCGACACAATAAACCGAGCCCGACACAACACACCCAGCCTGACACAATACACCCAGCCCGACACAATACAACCAGCCTGAAAGAATACACCCAGCCTGACACAATACACCCAGCCTGACACAATACACCCAGCCTGACACAATACACCCAGACGGTCACAATACACCCAGCCTGACACAACACACCCAGCCTGACACAACGCACCCAGCCCGACACAATATACCCAGCCTGAGACAATAAACACAGCCCGACACAATATACCCAGCGTGAAACAACACACCCAGCCCGACACAATATTCCCAGCCAGAAACAATACACCCAGCCCGACACAATACACACAGTCCGACACATTACAATCAGCCCGACACAATACACCCAGCCGGACACAACACACCCAGCCCGACACAATAAACCCAGCACAACACAATACACCCAGCCTGACACAATACACCCAGCCTGACACAATAAACCCAGCCTGACACAATACACCCAGCCGGACACAACACACCCAACCCGACACAATAAACCCAGCCTGACACAATACACCCAGCTCCACACAATACACCCAGCCTGAAACAACACACCCAGCCTGACACAATACACCCAGCCTGACACAATACACACAGCCCGACATCATACACCCAGCCTGACACAACACACCCAGCCCGACACAGTACACCCAGCCTGACACAATACACCCAGCCTGACACTATACACCCAGCCTGACACAATACACCCAGCCCGACACAATACACCCAGCACCACACAGAACACCCAGCATGACACAATACACCCTGCCCGTCATCATACACCCAGCCTGACACAATACACCCAGCCTGACACAATACACCCAGCCTGACACAATACACCCAGCCTGACACAATACACCTAGCTCGACACAATAAACCCAGCCCGACACAACACACCCAGCCTGACACAATACACCCAGCCCGACACAATACAACCAGCCTGAAAGAATACACCCAGCCTGACACAACACACCCAGCCTGACACAATACACCCAGCCTGACACAATACACCCAGACGGACACAATACACCCAGCCTGACACAACACACCCAGCCTGACACAACACACCCAGCCCGATACAATATACCCAGCCTGAGACAATACACACAGCCCGACACAATATACCCAGCGTGAAACAACACACCCAGCCCGACACAATAACCCAGCCAGAAACAATACACCCAGCCCGACACAATACACGCAGTCCGACACATTACAATCAGCCCGACACAATACACCCAGGCGGACACAACACACCCAGCCCGACACAATAAGCCCAGCCTGACACAATACACCCAGCCGGACACAACACACCCAGCCCGACACAATAAACCCAGCCTGACACAATACACCCAGCCCGACACAATACACCGAGCCTGACACAACACACCCAGCCTGACACAATACACCCAGCCCGACATAACACACCCAGCCTGACAAAACACACCCAGCACGACACAATACACCCACCCTGACACAACACACCCAGCACCACACAACACACCCAGCCTGACACAATACAACCAGCCCGACATAATACCCCCAGCCTGACACAATACACCCAGCCTGACAAAATAGACCCAGCTCCACACAATACACCCAGCCTTACACAATACACCCAGCCTGACACAATACACCCAGCCTGACACAATACACCAAGCCCGACACAATACACCCAACCTGACAAATTACACCCAACTCGACACAATACACCCAGCGAGACACAATAAACCCAGCCTGACACAATACACCCAGCCTGACACAATACACCCAGCCCAACACAATAAACACAGCCCGACACAATACACCCAGCCTGACACAATAGACGCAGCCTGACCCAATACACCCAGACGGACACAATACACCCATCCCGACACAATACACCCAGCCTGACACTACACAACCAGCACGACACAATACACCCAGCCCGACATCATACACCCAGCCTGACACAATACACACAGCCTGACACAATACCCCCAGCTCCACACTATACACCCAGCCTGACACAACACATCCAGCCTGACACAATACACCCAGCTCCACACAATACACCCAGCCTGACACAATACACCCAGCCTGACACAATAGACCCAGCCTGACACAATACACCCTGCCTGACACAACACAACCAGCCCGACACAATACACCCAGCTCGACACAATACAGCCAGCCCGACACAACACACCCAGCACCACACAATAAATCCAGCCTGACACAATACACCCAGCTCCACACAATACACCCAGCCTGACACAATTCACCCAAACCGACACAATACACCCAGCCTGACGCAATACACCCAGCTGAACTCAACACACCCAGCCCGTCACCATACACCCAGCTCAAAATAATACACCCAGCCTGACACAATACACACAGCCCGACACTATAGACCCAGTCCGACACAATACACCCAGCTCGACACAATACACCCAGTCTCACACAAAACACCCAGCCCGACATAATACACACAGCCTGACAAAATACAATCAGCCTGACACAATACACCCAGCCCGACACAATACACCCAGCCCCACACAATACACCCGGCCTGACACAACACACCCAGCCTGACAAACACACCCAGCTCAACACAATACACCCAGTCTGACACAATACACCCAGCCTGACACAATACACCCAGCCTGACAAAATACACCCAGCCCGACACAATACACCCAGCGCGACACAATACTCCCAGCCCCACACAATACACATAGCATGACAAACTACTCCCAGCCCGACACAATACACCCGGCCAGACACAACACACCCAGCCTGACACAACACAACCAGCCCGACACAATATACCCAGACTGAAACAATACACCCAGCCTGACACAACACACCCAGCTCAACACAATACACCCAGCCTGACAAAATACACCCAGCCTGACACAACACACCCAGCCTGACACAATACACGCAGCCTGACACAATACACCCAGCTCAACACAATACACCCAGCCTGACAAAATACACCCAGCCTGACACAACACACCCAGCCTGACACAACACACCCAGCCTGACACAACACACCCAGCCTGACACAACACACACAGCCCGACACAATACACCCAGCCTGACACAATAAACCCAGCCTGACACAATACACCCAGCCTGACACAATAGACCCAACCTGACACAATACACCCAGATGGACACAATACACACAGCCTGACAAAATACACCCAGCCTGACACAACACACCCAGCCTGACACAACACACCCAGCCTGACACAACACACACAGCCCGACACAATACACCCAGCCTGACACAATAAACCCAGCCTGACACAATACACCCAGCCTGACACAATAGACCCAACCTGACACAATACACCCAGCCTGACACAATACACCCAGCCTGACACAACACACACAGTCCGACACAATACACCCAGACTGACATAATAAACCCAGCCTGACACAATACACCCAGCCTGACACAATAGACCCAACCTTACACAATACACCCAGCCTGACACAATACACCCAGCCTGACACAATACACACAGCCCGACACAATACACCCAGCCTGACACAATAGACCCAGCCTGACACAATACACCCAGCCTGACACAATAGACCCAGCCTGACACAATACACCCAGATGGACACAATACACCCAGCCCGACACAATACACCCAGCCTGACACTACACACCCAGCACGACACAATACACCCAGCCCGACATCATACACACAGCCCGACACAATACACCCAGCCTGAAACAATACCCCCAGCTCCACACTAAACACCCAGATGGACACAACACACCCAGCCTGACACAATACACCCAGGTCCACACAATACACCCAGCCTGACACAATACACCCAGCCTGACAAAATACACCCAGCCTGACACAATATACCCTGCCTGACACAACACACGCAGCCCGACACAATACACCCAGCTCGACACAATACAGCCAGCCCAACACAACACACCCAGCTCCACACAACACACCCAGCCTGACACAATACACCCAAACCGACACAATACACCCAGCCTGACGCAATACACCCAGCTCAACACAAAACACCCAGCCCGTCACAATACACCCAGCTCCACATAATACACCCAGCCTGACACAATACACACAGCCCGACACAATAGACACAGCCCGACACAATACACCCAGCTCGACACAATACACCCAGTCTCACACAATACACCCAGCCCGACATAATACACACAGCCTGACAAAATACACCCAGCCTGACACAATACACCCAGCCCGACACAATACACCCAGCCCCACACAATACACATGGCCTGACACACTACACCCCGCCCGACACAATACACCCGGCCTGACACAACACACCCAGCCTGACACAACACACCCAGCTCAACACAATACACCCAGCCTGACACAATACACCCAACCTGACACAATACACCCAGCCCGACAAAATACTCCCAGCCCGACAAAATACTCCCAGCCCCACACAATACACATAGCCTGACAAACTACACCCAGCCCGACACAATACACCCGGCCTGACACAACACACCCAGCATGACACAACACACCCAGCTCAACACAATACACCCAGCCTGACACAACACACCCACCCTGACACAATACACACAGCTCCACACAACACACCCAGCTCAAAACTATACATCCAGCCTGACACAATACACCCAGCCTGAAACAACACACCCAGCTCAAAACTATACACCCAGCCTGACACAATACACCCAGCACGAGACAATACACACAGCCTGAAACAACACACCCAGCTCAAAAATATACACCCAGCCTGACACAATACACCCAGCCTGACACAATACACCCAGCCTGAAACAACACACCCAGCCTGACACAATACACCCAGCCTGACACAATACACCCAGCCTGAAACAACACACCCAGCCTGACACCATACACCCAGCCTGACACAATACACCCAGCCTGACACAATACACCCAGCCTGACACAATACACCCAGCCTGACACAACACACCCAGCCTGACACAATACACCCAGCCTGACACAATACACCCAGCCTGACACAATACACCCAGCCTGACACAATACACCCAGACTGACACAACACACCCAGCTCAACACAATACACCCAGCTCCACACAATACACCTATCCTGACACAATACACCCAGCCCGACACAATACACCAAGCCAGTCACTACATACCCAGCCTGACACAAAACACCCAGCTCCACACAATACACCCAGCCCGCCACAACACACCCAGCTCCACACCATACCCCCAGCCTGAAACAATACACCCAGCTCCACACAATACACCCAGCCTGAAACAACACACCCAGCCTGACACAATACACCCAGCCTGACACAATACACCCAGCCCGACATCATACACCCAGCCTGACACAACACACCCAGCCCGACACAGTACACCCAGCCTGACACAATACACCCAGCCTGACACAATACACCCAGCCCGACACAATACACCCAGCACCACACAGAACACCCAGCCTGACACAATACACCCAGCCCGACATCATACACCCAGCCTGACACAATACACCCAGCCTGACACAATACACCCAGCCTGACACAATACACCCAGCCTGGCACAATACACCTAGCTCGACACAATAAACCCAGCCCGACACAACACACCCAGCCTGACACAATACACCCAGCCCGACACAATACAACCAGCCTGAAAGAATACACCCAGCCTGACACAATACACCCAGCCTGACACAATACACCCAGCCTGACACAATACACCCAGACGGACACAATACACCCAGCCTGACACAATACACCCAGCCTGACACAATACACCCAGCTCCACACAATACACCCAGCCTGACACAATACACCCGGCCTGACACAATACACCCAGCCTGACGCAATATACCCTGCCTGACACAACACACCCAGCCCGACACAATACACCCAGCTCGACACAATACAGCCAGCCCAACACAACACACCCAGCTCCACACAACACACCCAGCCTGACACAGTACACCCAAACCGACACAATACACCCAGCCTGACGCAATACACCCAGCTCAACACAAAACACCCAGCCCGTCACAATACACCCAGCCTGACACAATACACACAGCCCGACACTACAGACACAGCCCGACACAATACACCCAGCTCGAAACAATACACCCGGTCTCACACAATACACCCAGCCCGACATTATACACACAGCCTGACAAAATACACCCAGCCTGACACAATACACCCAGCCCGACACAATACACCCAGCCCTACACAATACACATGGCCTGACACACTACACCCCACCCGACACAATACACCCGGCCTGACACAACACACCCAGCCTGATACAACACACCCAGCCCGACAAAATACTCCCAGCCCGACAAAATACTCCCAGCCCCACACAATACACATAGCCTGACAAACTACACCCAGCCCGACACAATACACCCGGCCTGACACAACACACCCAGCCTGACACAACACATCCAGCTCAACCCAATATACCCAGCCTGACACAACACACCCACCCTGACACAATACACACAGCTCCACACAACACACCCCGCTCAAAACTATACACCCAGCCTGACACAATACACCCAGCCTGAAACAACACACCCAGCTCAAAACTATACACCCAGCCTGACACAATACACCCAGCACGAGACAATACACCCAGCCTGAAACAACACACCCAGCTCAAAACTATACACCCAGCCTGACACAATACACCCAGCCTGACACAATACACCCAGCCTGAAACAACACACCCAGCCTGACACAATACACCCAGCCTGACACAATGTACCCAGCCTGACACAATACACCCAGCCTGACACAATACACCCAGCCTGACACAATACACCCAGCCTGACACAATACACCCAGCCCGACATCATACACACAGCCTGACACAACACACCCAGCCCGACACAGTACACCCAGCCTGACACAACACACCCAGCCCGACACAATACACCCAGCACCACACAGAACACCCAGCCTGACACAATACACCCAGCCCGACATCATACACCCAGCCTGACACAATACACCCAGCCTGACACAATACACCCAGCCTGACACAATACACCCAGCCTGACACAATACACCTAGCTCGACACAATAAACCCAGCCCGACACAACACACCCAGCCTGACACAATACACCCAGCCCGACACAATACAACCAGCCTGAAAGAATACACCCAGCCTGACACAATACACCCAGCCTGACACAATACACCCAGCCTGACACAATACACCCAGACGGACACAATACACCCAGCCTGACACAACACACCCAGCCTGACACAACACACCCAGCTCCACACAACGCACCCAGCCTGACACAATACACCCAAACCGACACAATACACCCAGCCTGACGCAATACACCCAGCTCAAAACAAAACACCCAGCCCGTCACAATACACCCAGCCTGACACAATACACACAGCCCGACACTATAGACACAGCCCGACACAACACACCCAGCCTGACACAATACACACAGCCCGACATCATACACCCAGCTCCACACAACACACCCAGCACCACACAATACATCCAGCCTGACACAATACACACAGCCTGACACAATACACCCAGCCTGACACAATACACCCAGCCTGACACAACACACCCAGCTCAACACAATACACCCAGCTCCACACAATACACCTATCCTGACACAATACACCCAGCCCGACACAATACACCAAGCCAGTCACTACATACCGAGCCTGACACAAAACACCCAGCTCCACACAATACACCCAGCCCGCCACAACACACCCAGCTCCACACCATACCCCCAGCCTGACACAATACACCCAGCTCCACACAATACACCCAGCCTGAAACAACACACCCAGCCTGACACAATACACCCAGCCTGACACAATACACCCAGCCCGACATCATACACCCAGCCTGACACAACACACCCAGCCCGACACAGTACACCCAGCCTGACACAACACACCCAGCCCGACACAATACACCCAGCACCACACAGAACACCCAGCCTGACACAATACACCCAGCCCGACATCATACACCCAGCCTGACACAATACACCCAGCCTGACACAATACACCCAGCCTGACACAATACACCCAGCCTGACACAATACACCTAGCTCGACACAATAAACCCAGCCCGACACAACACACCCAGCCTGACACAATACACCCAGCCCGACACAATACAACCAGCCTGAAAGAATACACCCAGCCTGACACAATACACCCAGCCTGACACAATACACCCAGCCTGACACAATACACCCAGACGGACACAATACACCCAGCCTGACACAACACACCCAGCCTGACACAACACACCCAGCTCCACACAACGCACCCAGCCTGACACAATACACCCAAACCGACACAATACACCCAGCCTGACGCAATACACCCAGCTCAAAACAAAACACCCAGCCCGTCACAATACACCCAGCCTGACACAATACACACAGCCCGACACTATAGACACAGCCCGACACAACACACCCAGCCTGACACAATACACACAGCCCGACATCATACACCCAGCCCGACACAATACACACAGCCTGACACAATACACCCAGCTCCACACTATACACCCAGCCTGACACAACACACCCAGCCTGACACAATACACCCAGCTCCACACAATACACGCAGCCTGACACAATACACCCAGCCTGACACAACACACCCAGCCCGACACAATACACCCAGCTCGATACAATACAGCCAGCCCAACGCAACACACGCAGCTCCACACAACACACCCAGCCTGACACAATACACCCAAACCGAAACAATACACCCAGCCTGACGAAATACACCCAGCTCAACATAAAACACCCAGCCCGTCACAATACACCCAGCTACACATAATACACCCAGCCTGACACAATACACACAGCCCGGCACTATAGACACAGCCCGACACAATACACCCAGCTCGACACAATACACCCGGTCTCACACAATACACCCAGCCCGACATAATACACACAGCCTGACAAAATACACCCAGCCTGACACAATACACCCAGCCCGACACAATACACCCAGCCCTGCACAATACACATGGCCTGACACACTACACCCCACCCGACACAATACACCCGGCCTGACACAACACACCCAGCCTGACACAACACACCCAGCTCAACACAATACACCCAGCCTGACACAATACACCCAGCCCGACAAAATACTCCCAGCCCGACAAAATACTCCCAGCCCCACACAATACACATAGCCTGACAAACTACACCCAGCCCGACACAATACACCCGGCTGACACAACACACCCAGCCTGACACAACACACCCAGCTCAACACAATACACCCAGCCTGACACAACACACCCACCCTGACACAATACACACAGCTCCACACAACACACCCAGCTCAAAACTATACACCCAGCCTGACACAATACACCCAGCCTGAAACAACACACCCAGCTCAAAACTATACACCCAGCCTGACACAATACACCCAGCACGAGACAATACAACCAGCCTGAAACAACACACCCAGCTCAAAACTATACACTCAGCCTGACACAATACACCCAGTCTGACACAATGTACCCAGCCTGACACAATACACCCAGCCTGACACAATACACCCAGCCTGACACAATACACCCAGCCTGACACAATACACCCAGCCGGGCACAATACACCCAGCCTGACACAAAACACCCAGCCTGACACAATACACCCAGCCTGACACAATACACCCAGCCTGACACAATACACCCAGCCTGAGACAATACACCCAGCCCGACACAATATACCCAGCCTGAGACAATACACCCAGCCCGACACAATATACCCAGCGTGACACAACACACCCAGCCCGACACAATATACCCAGCCAGAAACAATACACCCAGCCCGACACAATACACCCAGCCTGACATAATACACCCAGCCTGACACAACACACCCAGCCTGACACAATACACCCAGCCTGACACAATACCCCCAGCTCCACACAATACACCCAGCCTGACACAATACCCCCAGCTCCACACAATACACCCAGCCTGACACAATACACCCAGCCTGACACAATACACCCAGCTCCACACAATACACCCAGCCCGACACAATACACCCAGCCTGACGCAATACACCCAGCTAAACACAACACACCCAGCACGACACAATACACACAGCCTGACACAATACCCCCAGCTCCACACAACACACCCAGCCCGACACAACACACACAGCCTGACACAATACACACAGCCCGACACAATACACCCAGCTCGACACAATAAACCCAGCCTGACACAACACACCCAGCCTGACACACTACACAAAGCCTGACAAAATACACACAGCCTGACACTATAGACCCAGCCCGACACAATACACCCAGCTCGACACAATAAACCCAGCCTGACACAACACACCCAGCCTGACACAATACACCCAGCTCAACACAATACACCCAGCCTGACACAACACACCCAGCTCAACACATTACACCCAGCCCGACACAATACACCCGGCCTGACACAACACACCCAGCCTGACACAACACACCCAGCTCAACACAATACACCCAGTCTGACACAATACACCCAGCCTGACACAATACACCCAGCCTGACACAATACACCCAGCCCGACACAATACACCCAGCCCTACACAATACTCCCAGCCCCACACAATACACATAGCCTGACACACTACACCCAGCCCAACACAATACACCCGGCCTGACACAACACACCCAGCCTGAAACAACAGACTCAGCTCAAAACAATACACCCAGCCTGACACAATACACCCAGCCTGACACAACACACCCAGCTCAACACAATACACCCAGCACGACACAAGACACCCAGTCTGACACAATACACCCAGCCTGACACAATACACCCAGCATGACACAACACACCCAGCTCGACACAATACACCCAGCCTGACAAAATACTCCCAGCCTGACACAACACACCCAGCCTGACACAACACACCCAGCTCAACACAATACATCCAGCCTGACACAATACACCAAGCCTGTCACAATACACCCAGGCTGACACAATACATCCAGCCTGACACAACACACCCAGCTCCACACAATACACCCAGCCTGACACAATACACCCCGACTGACACAATACCCCAAGCTCCACACAATACACCCCGCCCGACACAATACACCCAGCCTGACGCAATACACCCAGCTAAACACAACACACCCAGCACGACACAATACACACAGCCTGACACAATACCCCCAGCTCCACACAACACACCCAGCCCGACACAACACACACAGCCTGACACAATACACACAGCCCGACACAATACACCCAGCTCGACACAATAAACCCAGCCTGACACAACACACACAGCCTGACACACTACACAAAGCCTGACAAAATACACCCAGCCTGACACTATAGACCCAGCCCGACACAATAAACCCAGCCTGGCACAACACACCCAGCCTGACACAATACACCCAGCTCAACACAATACACCCAGCCTGACACAACACACCCAGCTCAACACATTACACCCAGCCCGACACAATACACCCGGCCTGACACAACACACCCAGCCTGACACAACACACCCAGCTCAACACAATACACCCAGTCTGACACAATACACCCAGCCTGACACAATACACCCAGCCTGACACAATACACCCAGCCCGACACAATACACCCAGCCCGACACAATACTCCCAGCCCCACACAATACACATAGCCTGACACAATACACACAGTCTGACACAATACATTCAGCCCGACTGAATACATCCTGCCTGACACAACACACCCAGCCCGACACAATAAACCCAGCACAACACAATACACCCAGCCCGACACAATACACCCAGACTGACATAATACACCCAGCCTGACACAATACACCCAGCCTGACACAATACACCCAGCCTGACACAACACATCCAGCACCACACAATACACCCAGACCGACATCATACACCCAGCCTGAAACAATACACCCAGCCTCACACAATACACCCAGCCTGACACAATACACCCAGCCCGACACAATACACCCAGCCTGAAACAATACACCCAGCCTCACACAATACACCCAGCCTGACACAATACACCCAGCTCCACACAATACACCCAGCCTGACACAATACACCCAGCCCGACACAATACACCCAGCCTGACACAATACACCCAGCTCCACACAATACACCCAGCCTGACACAATACACCCAACCTGACACAATACACCCAGCCTGACACAATACACCCTGCCTGACACAACACACACAGCCCGACACAATACACCCAGCTCGACACAATACAGCCAGCCCGACACAACACACCCAGCACCACACAATAAATCCAGCCTGACACAATACACCCAGCTCCACACAATACACCTAGCCTGACACAATACACCCAAACTGACACAATACACCCAGCCTGACGCAATACACCCAGCTCAACACAACACACCCCGCCCGTCACAATACACCCAGCTCCACATAATACAACCAGCCTGACACAATACACACAGCCCGACACAATACACCCAGTCTGACACAATACACCCAGCTCGAAACAATACACCCAGTCTGACACAATACACCCAGCCCGACATAATACACACAGCCTGACACAATTCACCCAGCCTGACACAATACACCCAGCTCGACACAATACACCCAGTCTGACACAATACACCCAGCCCGACATAATACACACAGCCTGACACAATACACCCAGCCTGATACAATACACCCAAACCGACACAATACACCCAGCCTGACACAATACACCCAGCCTGACACAACACACCCAGCCTGACACAATAGACCCACCTGACACAATACACCCAGCCTGACACAATACACCCAGCCTGACACAACACACCCAGCCTGACACAATACACCCAGATCAACACAATACACCCAGCCTGACACAATACACCCAGCCTGACACAATACACCCAGCCTGACACAATACACACAGCTCAACACCATACACCCAGCCTGACACAATACACCCAGCCTGACACAATACACACAGCCTGACACAATACACCCAGCCCGACACAATACACCCAGCCTGACACAATACACCCAGCCTGACACAAAACACCCAGCCTGACAAAACACACCCAGCTCAACACAATACACCCAGCCTGACAAAACACACCCAGCTCAACACAATACACCCAGCCTGACACAATACACCCAGCCTGACACAACACACCCAGCTCAACACAATACACCCAGCCTGACACAATACACCCAGCCTGACACAACACACCCAGCCCGACACAATACACCCACCTGACACAATACACCCAGCCTGACACAATACACCCAGCCTGACACAACACACCCAGCTCAACACAATACACCCAGCCTGACACAATACACCCAGCCTGACACAATACACCCAGCCCGACACAATACACCCAGCCGACACAATACTCCCAGCCCCACACAATGCACATAGCCTGACACACTACACCCAGCCCGACACAATACACCCGGCCTGACACAACACACCCAGCCTGACACAACACACCCAGCTCAACACAATACACCCAGCCTGACACAATACACCCAGCCTGACACAACACACCCAGCTCAACACAATACACCCAGCCTGACACAATACACCCAGCCTGACACAATACACCCAGCCTGACACAATACACGCAGCCTGACACAATACACCCAGCTCAACACAATACACCCATCCTGACACAATACACCCAGCCTGACACAATACACCCAGCCTGACACAATACACCCAGCCTGACACAATACACTCAGATGGACACAATACACCCAGCCTGACACTACACACCCAGCACGACACAATACACCCAGCCCGACATCATACACCCAGCCCGACACAATACACACAGCCTGACACAATACCCCCAGCTCCACACAACACACCCAGCCTGAGACAATACACCCAGCCCGACACAATATACCCAGCGTGACACAACACACCCAGCCCGACACAATATACCCTGCCAGAAACAATACACCCAGCCCTACACAATACACACAGTCTGACACAATACATTCAGCCCGACACAATACACCCAGCCTGACACAACACACCCAGCCCGACACAATAAACCCAGCACAACACAATACACCCAGCCCGACATAATACCCCCAGCCTGACACAATACACACAGCCTGACACAATACACCCAGCCTGACACTACACACCCAGCACGACACAATACACCCAGACCGACATCATACACCCAGCCCGACACAATACACACAGGCTGAGTCTATACCCCCAGCCCCACACAATACACCCAAGCTGACACAACACACCCAGCCTGACACAATACACCCAGCCTGACACAACACACCCAGCCTGACACAATACACCCAGCTCCACACAATACACCCAGCCTGACACAATACACCCAGCCTGACACAATACACCCAGCCTGATACAATACACCCTGCCTGACACAACACACACAGCCCGACACAATACACCCAGCTCGACACAATACACCCAGCACCACACAATACACCCAGCCTGACACAATACACCCAAACCGACACAATACACCCACCCTGACGCAATACACCCAGCTCAACACAACACACCCAGCCAGTCACATTACACCCAGCTCCACATAATACACCCAGCCTGATACAATACACACAGCCCGACACTATAGACCCAGCCCGACACAATACACCCAGCCTGACACAATACACCCAGCCCGACATAATACACACAGCCTGACACAATACACCCAGCCTGACACAATACACCCAGCCCGACACAATACTCCCAGCCCCACACAATACACATAGCCTGACACACTAGACCCAGCCCGACACAATACACCCAGCTCCACACAATACACCCAGCCCGACACAATACACCCAGCCCGACACAATACTCCCAGCCCCACAGAATACACATAGCCTGACACACTACACCCAGCCTGACACAACACACCCAGCCTGACACAACACACCCAGCTCAACACAATACACCCAGCCTGACACAATACACCCAGCCTGACACAACACACCCAGCTCAACACAATACACCCAGCCTGACACAATACACCCAGCCTGACACAATACACCCAGCCTGACACAATACACCCAGCCTGACACAACACACCCAGCTCAACACAATACACCCAGCCTGACCAATACACCCAGCCCGACACAACACACCGAGCCTGACACAATACACCCAGCCTGACACAATAGACCCTGCCCGACACAATACACCCAGCCTGACACTACACACCCAGCACGACACAATACACCCAGCCCGACATAATACACCCAGCCCGACACAATACACCCAGCCTGACACAACACACCCAGCTCAACACAACACACCCAGTACGACACAATACACCCAGCCCGACATAATGCACCCAGCCCGACACAATACACCCAGCCTGACACAATACACCCAGCCCGACACAATACACCCAGCCTGACACAATACACACAGCCTGACACAATACCCGCAGCTCCACACAATACACCCAGCCTGACAGAACACACCCAGCCTGACACAATACACCCAGCTCCACACAATACACCCAGCCTGACACAATACACCCAGCCTGACATAATACACCCTGCCTGACACAACACACCCAGCACGACACAATACACCCAGCTCGACACAATACAGCCAGCCCGACACAACACACCCAGCACCACACAATAAATCCCGCCTGACACCATACACCCAGCTCCACACAATACACCCAGCCTGACACTATACACCCAAACCGACACAATACACCCAGCCTGACACAATACACACAGCCCGACACTATAGACCCAGCCCGACACAATACACCCAGCTCGACACAATACACCCAGTCTGACACAACACACCCAGCCTGACACAATACACCCAGCCCGACACAATACACCCAGCCTGACACAATACACCCAGCCCGACATAATACACACAGCCTGACACAATACACCCAGCCTGACACAATACACCCAGCCCGACACAATACACCCAGCCCGACACAATACTCCCAGCCCCACACAATGCACATAGCCTGACACACTACACCCAGCCCGACACAATACACCCGGCCTGACACAACACACCCAGCCTGACACAACACACCCAGCTCAACACAATACACCCAGCCTGACACAATACACCCAGCCCGACACAATACACCCAGCCCGACACAATACTCCCAGCCCCACAGAATACACTTAGCCTGACACACTACACCCAGCCTGACACAACACACCCAGCCTGACACAACACACCCAGCTCAACACAATACACCCAGCCTGACACAATACACCCAGCCTGACACAACACACCCAGCTCAACACAATACACCCAGCCTGACACAATACACCCAGCCTGACACAATACACCCAGCCTGACACAATACACCCAGCCTGACACAACACACCCAGCTCAACACAATACACCCAGCCTGACCCAATACACCCAGCCCGACACAACACACCGAGCCTGACACAATACACCCAGCCTGACACAATAGACCCTGCCCGACACAATACACCCAGCCTGACACTACACACCCAGCACGACACAATACACCCAGCCCGACATAATACACCCAGCCCGACACAATACACCCAGCCTGACACAACACACCCAGCTCAACACAACACACCCAGTACGACACAATACACCCAGCCCGACATAATGCACCCAGCCCGACACAATACACCCAGCCTGACACAATACACCCAGCCCGACACAATACACCCAGCCTGACACAATACACCCAGCCTGACACAATACACCCAGCCCGACACAATACACCCAGCCTGACACAATACACCCAGCCTGACACAACACACCCAGCTCAACACAACACACCCAGTACGACACAATACACCCAGCCCGACATAATGCACCCAGCCCGACACAATACACCCAGCCCGACACAATACACCCAGCCTGACACAATACACGCAGCCTGACACAATACCCGCAGCTCCACACAATACACCCAGCCTGACAGAACACACCCAGCTTGACACAATACACCCAGCTCCACACAATACACCCAGCCTGACACAATACACCCAGCCTGACATAATACACCCTGCCTGACACAACACACCCAGCACGACACAATACACCCAGCTCGACACAATACAGCCAGCCCGACACAACACACCCAGCACCACACAATAAATCCCGCCTGACACCATACACCCAGCTCCACACAATACACCCAGCCTGACACTATACACCCAAACCGACACAATACACCCAGCCTGACACAATACACACAGCCCGACACTATAGACCCAGCCCGACACAATACACCCAGCTCGACACAATACACACAGTCTGACACAACACACCCAGCCTGACACAATACACCCAGCCCGACACAATACACCCAGCCTGACACACTAGACCCAGCCCGACACAATACACCCAGCTCCACACAATACACCCAGCCCGACACAATACACCCAGCCCGACACAATACTCCCAGCCCCACAGAATACACATAGCCTGACACACTACACCCAGCCTGACACAATACACCCGGCCTGACACAACACACCCAGCCTGACACAACACACCCAGCTCAACACAATACACCCAGCCTGACACAATACACCCAGCCTGACACAACACACCCAGCTCAACACAATACACCCAGCCTGACACAATACACCCAGCCTGACACAATACACCCTGCCTGACACAATACACCCAGCCTGACACAACACACCCAGCTCAACACAATACACCCAGCCTGACACAATACACCCAGCCCGACACAACACACCGAGCCTGACACAATACACCCAGCCTGACACAATAGACCCTGCCCGACACAATACACCCAGCCTGACACTACACACCCAGCACGACACAATACACCCAGCCCGACATAATACACCCAGCCCGACACAATACACCCAGCCTGACACAACACACCCAGCTCAACACAACACACCCAGTACGACACAATACACCCAGCCCGACATAATGCACCCAGCCCGACACAATACACCCAGCCCGACACAATACACCCAGCCCGACACAATACACCCAGCCTGACACAATACACACAGCCTGACACAATACCCGCAGCTCCACACAATACACCCAGCCTGACAGAACACACCCAGCCTGACACAATACACCCAGCTCCACACAATACACCCAGCCTGACACAATACACCCAGCCTGACATAATACACCCTGCCTGACACAACACACCCAGCACGACACAATACACCCAGCTCAACACCATACACCCAGCCTGACACAATACACCCAGCCTGACACAATACACACAGCCTGACAAAACACACCCAGCTCAACACAATACACCCAGCCTGACACAATACACCCAGCCTGACACAACACACCCAGCTCAACACAATACACCCAGCCTGACACAATACACCCAGCCTGACACAAAACACCCAGCCCGACACAATACACCCACCTGACACAATACACCCAGCCTGACACAATACACCCAGCCTGACACAACACACCCAGCTCAACACAATACACCCAGCCTGACACAATACACCCAGCCTGACACAATACACCCAGCCCGACACAATACACCCAGCCCGACACAATACTCCCAGCCCCACACAATGCACATAGCCTGACACACTACACCCAGCCCGACACAATACACCCGGCCTGACACAACACACCCAGCCTGACACAACACACCCAGCTCAACACAATACACCCAGCCTGACACAATACACCCAGCCTGACACAACACACCCAGCTCAACACAATACACCCAGCCTGACACAATACACCCAGCCTGACACAATACACCCAGCCTGACACAATACACCCAGCCTGACACAACACACCCAGCTCAACACAATACACCCAGCCTGACACAATACACCCAGCCCGACACAACACACCGAGCCTGACACAATACACCCAGCCTGACACAATAGACCCTGCCCGACACAATACACCCAGCCTGACACTACACACCCAGCACGACACAATACACCCAGCCCGACATAATACACCCAGCCCGACACAATACACCCAGCCTGACACAACACACCCAGCTCAACACCACACACCCAGTACGACACAATACACCCAGCCCGACATAATGCACCCAGCCCGACACAATACACCCAGCCCGACACAATACACCCAGCCCGACACAATACACCCAGCCTGACACAATACACACAGCCTGACACAATACCCGCAGCTCCACACAATACACCCAGCATGACAGAACACACCCAGCCTGACACAATACACCCAGCTCCACACAATACACCCAGCCTGACACAATACACCCAGCCTGACATAATACACCCTGCCTGACACAACACACCCAGCACGACACAATACACCCAGCTCAGCACCATACACCCAGCCTGACACAATACACCCAGCCTGACACAATACACACAGCCTGACACAATACACCCAGCCCGACACAATACACCCAGCCTGACACAATACACCCAGCCTGACACAAAACACCCAGCCTGACAAAACACACCCAGCTCAACACAATACACCCAGCCTGACAAAACACACCCAGCTCAACACAATACACCCAGCCTGACACAATACACCCAGCCTGACACAACACACCCAGCTCAACACAATACACCCAGCCTGACACAATACACCCAGCCTGACACAACACACCCAGCCCGACACAATACACCCACCTGACACAATACACCCAGCCTGACACAATACACCCAGCCTGACACAACACACCCAGCTCAACACAATACACCCAGCCTGACACAATACACCCAGCCTGACACAATACACCCAGCCCGACACAATACACCCAGCCCGACACAATACTCCCAGCCCCACACAATGCACATAGCCTGACACACTACACCCAGCCCGACACAATACACCCGGCCTGACACAACACACCCAGCCTGACACAACACACCCAGCTCAACACAATACACCCAGCCTGACACAATACACCCAGCCTGACACAACACACCCAGCTCAACACAATACACCCAGCCTGACACAATACACCCAGCCTGACACAATACACCGAGCCTGACACAATACACGCAGCCTGACACAATACACCCAGCTCAACACAATACACCCATCCTGACACAATACACCCAGCCTGACACAATACACCCAGCCTGACACAATAGACCCAGCCTGACACAATACACTCAGATGGACACAATACACCCAGCCTGACACTACACACCCAGCACGACACAATACACCCAGCCCGACATCATACACCCAGCCCGACACAATACACACAGCCTGACACAATACCCCCAGCTCCACACAACACACCCAGCCTGAGACAATACACCCAGCCCGACACAATATACCCAGCGTGACACAACACACCCAGCCCGACACAATATACCCTGCCAGAAACAATACACCCAGCCCGACACAATACACACAGTCTGACACAATACATTCAGCCCGACACAATACACCCAGCCTGACACAACACACCCAGCCCGACACAATAAACCCAGCACAACACAATACACCCAGCCCGACACAATACACCCAGCCTGACATAATACACCCAGCCTGACACAACATACCCAGCCTGACACAATACACCCAGCCTGACAAAACACACCCAGCACAACACAATACATCTAGCACCACACAATACACCCAGCCCGACATAATACCCCCAGCCTGACACAATACACACAGCCTGACACAATACACCCAGCCTGACACTGCACACCCAGCACGACACAATACACCCAGACCGACATCATATACCCAGCCCGACACAATACACACAGGCTGAGTCTATACCCCCAGCCCCACACAATACACCCAAGCTGACACAACACACCCAGCCTGACACAATACACCCAGCCTGACACAACACACCCAGCCTGACACAATACACCCAGCTCCACACAATACACCCAGCCTGACACAATACACCCAGCCTGACACAATACACCCAGCCTGATACAATACACCCTGCCTGACACAACACACACAGCCCGACACAATACACCCAGCTCGACACAATACACCCAGCACCACACAATACACCCAGCCTGACACAATACACCCAAACCGACACAATACACCCAGCCTGACGCAATACACCCAGATCAACAAAACACACCCAGCCCGTCACAATACACCCAGCTCCACATAATACACCCAGCCTGACACAATACACACAGCCCGACACAAGACACCCAGACCGACATCATACACCCAGCCCGACACAATACACGCAGCCTGACACAATACCCCCAGCTCCACACAATACACCCAGCCTGACACAACACACCCAGCCCGACACAATACCCCCAGCTCCACACAACACACCCAGCCTGACACAATACACCCAGCCTGACACAATACACCCTGCCTGACACAACACACACAGCCCGACACAATACAGCCAGCTCGACACAATACAGCCAGCCCGACACAACACACCCAGCACCACACAATAAATCCAGCCTGACACAATACACCCAGCTCCACACAATACACCCAACCTGACACAATACACCCAAACCGACACAATACACCCACCCTGACGCAATACACCCAGCTCAACACAACACACCCAGCCAGTCACATTACACCCAGCTCCACATAATACACCCAGCCTGACACAATACACCCAGCCTGACACAACACACCCAGCTCAACACAATACACCCAGCCTGACCCAATACACCCAGCCCGACACAACACACCGAGCCTGACACAATACACACAGCCCGACACTATAGACCCAGCCCGACACAATACACCCAGCCTGACACAATACACCCAGCCCGACATAATACACACAGCCTGACACAATACACCCAGCCTGACACAATACACCCAGCCCGACACAATACTCCCAGCCCCACACAATACACATAGCCTGACACACTAGACCCAGCCCGACACAATACACCCAGCTCCACACAATACACCCAGCCCGACACAATACACCCAGCCCGACACAATACTCCCAGCCCCACACAATACACATAGCCTGACACACTACACCCAGCCTGACACAATACACCCGGCCTGACACAACACACCCAGCCTGACACAACACACCCAGCTCAACACAATACACCCAGCCTGACACAATACACCCAGCCTGACACAATACACCCAGCCTGACACAATACACCCAGCCTGACACAACACACCCAGCTCAACACAATACACCCAGCCTGACCCAATACACCCAGCCCGACACAACACACCGAGCCTGACACAATACACCCAGCCTGACACAATAGACCCTGCCCGACACAATACACCCAGCCTGACACTACACACCCAGCACGACACAATACACCCAGCCCGACATAATACACCCAGCCCGACACAATACACCCAGCCTGACACAACACACCCAGCTCAACACAACACACCCAGTACGACACAATACACCCAGCCCGACATAATTCACCCAGCCCGACACAATACACCCAGCCTGACACAATACACCCAGCCCGACACAATACACCCAGCCTGACACAATACACACAGCCTGACACAATACCCGCAGCTCCACACAATACACCCAGCCTGACAGAACACACCCAGCCTGACACAATACACCCAGCTCCACACAATACACCCAGCCTGACACAATACACCCAGCCTGACATAATACACCCTGCCTGACACAACACACCCAGCACGACACAATACACCCAGCTCGACACAATACAGCCAGCCCGACACAACACACCCAGCACCACACAATAAATCCCGCCTGACACCATACACCCAGCTCCACACAATACACCCAGCCTGACACTATACACCCAAACCGACACAATACACCCAGCCTGACACAATACACACAGCCCGACACTATAGACCCAGCCCGACACAATACACCCAGCTCGACACAATACACCCAGTCTGACACAACACACCCAGCCTGACACAATACACCCAGCCCGACAGAATACACCCAGCCTGACACAATACACCCAGCCCGACATAATACACACAGCCTGACACAATACACCCAGCCTGACACAATACACCCAGCCCGACACAATACTCCCAGCCCCACACAATACCCATAGCCTGACACACTAGACCCAGCCCGACACAATACACCCAGCTCCACACAATACACCCAGCCCGACACAATACACCCAGCCCGACACAATACTCCCAGCCCCACAGAATACACATAGCCTGACACACTACACCCAGCCTGACACAACACACCCAGCTCAACACAATACACCCAGCCTGACACAATACACCCAGCCTGACACAACACACCCAGCTCAACACAATACACCCAGCCTGACACAATACACCCAGCCTGACACAATACACCCAGCCTGACACAATACACCCAGCCTGACACAACACACCCAGCTCAACACAATACACCCAGCCTGACACAATACACCCAGCCCGACACAACACACCGAGCCTGACACAATACACCCAGCCTGACACAATAGACCCTGCCCGACACAATACACCCAGCCTGACACTACACACCCAGCACGACACAATACACCCAGCCCGACATAATACACCCAGCCCGACACAATACACCCAGCCTGACACAACACACCCAGCTCAACACAACACACCCAGTACGACACAATACACCCAGCCCGACATAATGCACCCAGCCCGACACAATACACCCAGCCCGACACAATACACCCAGCCCGACACAATACACCCAGCCTGACACAATACACACAGCCTGACACAATACCCGCAGCTCCACACAATACACCCAGCCTGACAGAACACACCCAGCCTGACACAATACACCCAGCTCCACACAATACACCCAGCCTGACACAATACACCCAGCCTGACATAATACACCCTGCCTGACAGAACACACCCAGCACGACACAATACACCCAGCTCGACACAATACAGCCAGCCCGACACAACACACCCAGCACCACACAATAAATCCCGCCTGACACCATACACCCAGCTCCACACAATACACCCAGCCTGACACTATACACCCAAACCGACACAATACACCCAGCCTGACACAATACACACAGCCCGACACTATAGACCCAGCCCGACACAATACACCCAGCTCGACACAATACACCCAGTCTGACACAACACACCCAGCCTGACACAATACACCCAGCCCGACAAAATACACACAGCCTGACACAATACACCCAGCCCGACACAATACACCCAGCCCGACACGATACAACCAGCCTGACACAATACACCCAGCCTGACACAATACACCCAGCCCGACACAATACACCCAGCCCGACACAATACACCCAGCCTGACACAATACACCCAGCCTGACACAATACACCCAGCCTGACACAACACACCCAGCCTGACACAATACACCCAGCCTGACACAACACACTCAGCTCCACACAATACACCCAGCCTGACACAATACACCCAGCCCGACACAACACACCCAGCCTGACACAATACACCCAACCCGACACAATACATCCAACCTGTGTGATTTACCTTGTAGCTCTTTGCCAACTAAGGCGAAGACAATTTAGCTCCTCGAGCCTGTTACACTGAAACTAGTGGAGGCCTTTCAGCCCTCGAGCCTGTTACACAGGAACAGGAGGAGACTATTCAGCCCCTCGAGGCTGTCACACATGAACAGGACGAGGCCAATCATTCTGTCTTCGAGCCTGTTACACAGGAACAGGACGAGGCCATTCAGTCTGTCTTCAAGCCTGTTGCACAGGAACAGGAGGAGGTCATTCAGTCTGTCTTCAAGCCTGTTACACAGGAACAGGGGGAGGCCATTCAACCCCTCGGGCTTCTAACAGAGGAAGAGGAGAAGGCCATACAGCCACTAAAACCTTTTGCAAAAGTTTCGGAGGAAGCATTTCTTGAGCCTGCTCTGCCAATCGGTTCGATCCTAATTGATCTTAGCCTCAAATCTGTTAATGCAACTTTGCTCCATACTCCCCCTTACTCTTGCCCAACAAATATCCACAGAAATCCACCTTGAAAACTCTTACTGACTCCGAGCATCCGCAGACATTTGGGAGGAGGGAGTCCCAGATTTCCAATAACCTATTGGTGAGAAATGCTTCCTGATTTCCCTCCCAAATGGCCTGGTCTTCATGTTTAAGCCAGTGCCCGCTCCCTGCACCCTGTCTTGTCTGGGATGCCCATTTGACACTATCATCGCCCTCTGAACTGCCCATCCCGACTTCCTTCGTCTCAGCTTGTCTCCCATGCCCTCGGGCACGGTCAGTGGGACCAGTTTGGGGGCGGAAGGAGGGGTGGGATGGTACCCAGAGGCTGACCAGGACTCGACATCCCCAGGAGAGCTGGTAACAAATTGTACAATGTCTTATTGATTCATGACTGGTTGAGATATGGGCACTGCTGCTAAGGTCAGTATTTATTGTTCATTCCTAGTTGCTGTTGGGAAAGGTGCTGGTTAATTGTAGCCCCTGGTACCAGATATGCCCCTAATGGAGGCTATACTGAGATAGATAGGTTCTTGGTTGGTAGGGGGAATCAAAGGTTACGGGGAGAAGGCGGGAGAATGGGGTTGAGAAACTTATTAGCCATGATTGAATGGTGGAGCAGACTCGATGGGCCGAATGGCCTAATTTCTGCTCCTCGGTCCTTATGGTCTCATGGTCTATTCTCTCTGTATTAGACTTTCAAACCTCTTCTCATTTTAAAGACCTCAACAGTCTTGGATAGTTTAAAAAGAATTGACAAGGATTGTATTCAGGCAGCACAAGCGCACACCTATCTGAATGGTTCTTGACAGGTGCTCCTGGCCACACAGAAGATGTGCATACTTCGACTGGCCCCAGGAGACTCTCACATCATTGGCAAAGCTCACCCGGGTTTCCTTTTGAGGGTAACATGACAGCTTGGCAACAACATTTCAAACAAAATATGCATCATCCTCTGGCCTCAGAGCTTCTGGGAACCAGTCTCTCCGCTCCCACTCCCTTCCCCCCCCCACCCCCGACCACGATATCTCTTCCACTCCTCGATTCTATCGGAGTGCATAGCGTGTAACAATATAATGCGAGATTACACAGAGGAAAGACCAAACAGATGTGCTTTCTGAGCAGTGGACTCCTTTTGTCATGATTGATTGGAATGATGTAGAAATGTGAGGTTGAAAGCGATCAAGGAGTATTAATAGACTGAACGTAGAGTCATTGTGGGAGGGACAACATCAAACCAAATAGAGCATTGAACCACGTAGAGATTACAGCACAGAAGCAGACCATTCAGCCCAATGTCTTATTCCAGAGTTCATGCTCCACATAAGCTCCCTCCCAATTTACTCCCTCTCACCCTATCTGTATGTCCTTCAATTTTTTCTCCTTCATTTGCAATTGGTTAATTGTTTATTTAATTCATTCACGGGATGTGGGTGCCACTGGCTGGGCCAACATTTATTGCCCATTCCTAGTTGCCCTTGAGAAGGTGGTGGGTGAGCTGCCTTCTTGAACCGCTGCAGTCCATGTGGTGTAGGTACACCCACCGTGCTGTTAGGGAGGGAGATCTAGGATATTGACCCAGTGACAGTGAAGGATCAGCCGATATATTATTCAAAATGGAATTAATAGTCACATGGAAAAATGTGGTTTGATTCGGAAGAGTCATCATGAATTTGTTAAAGGAAAATTGTGTCTAACTAACTTGCTGGAGTTTTTTGAAGAGGTAACAGAGAGGGTTGATGAGGGCAATGATGTTGATGTGGTGTATATGGACTTCCAAAAGGTGTTCAATACAATGCCACACAACAGCAAAACAAACTTGTGAGGAAAGTTATAGGTCATGGAATAAAAGGGACAGTAGCAACATGTATACAAAATTGGCTAAGGGATAGGAAACTGAAGGTAATGGTTAATGAGTATTTTTCAGGCTGGAAGAAGGTTTATGTTGGAGTTCCCCAGGGGTCGGTATTGGGACCCTTGCTTTTCCTGATATATATAAACGATCTAGATCTTGGTGTGCAGGGGACAATTTCAAAGTTTGCGGATGAGACAAAACTGGGGAGGATTGTAAACTGTGAGGAGGACAGTGTAGATCTTCAGAAGGACATTGACACTTTGGTGGAGTGGGCAGATAGGTGGCAGATGAAGTTCAATGTGGAGAAGTGTGAGGTGATGCACATTGGTACAAAGAACATGGGGAGACAGTATAAAATAAAGGATACTATTCTAAAGGGTGTGCAGGAGCAGAGAGACCTGGGTGTATATATACATAAGTCATTAAAAGTACCAGGAAAGAGAGAGAGCTGTTTCTAAAGCACACAGTATTCTAGGCTTCATTAATAGGGGCATAGAGTACAAGAGCAGGGAGGTTATGATGAACTTATATAAGACACTGGTTAGACCTCAGCTGGAGTATTGTGTACAGTTCTGGGCACCACACTATAGGAAGGATGTGAACGCATGGGAGAGAGTGCAGAATAGGTTTGCGAGAATGGTTCCAGGGATGAGACACTTCAGTTATGAGGAAAGATTGGAGAGGCTGGGACTGTTTTCCTTGGAGAGGAGAAGGAGAAGATAAAAGTTTCCAAAATCATGAGGGGTCTGGACAGAGTTGATAGGGAGAAACTGTTCCTACTCGTAAACTGGGTATGGAGGGATTTTCATACGATGAGATGTTGAGTAGGTTGGGCCTGTACTCAGTGCAGTTTAGAAGATTCAGAGGCAAACTTATTGAAACATATAAGATTTTTAGGAGGATTGACAGGGTAGATCTGAGAGGTTGTTTCCCCTTGTGGGAGAATCTAGGATCAGTGTAAGGGGTCCTATTTAAAACAGAGATGAGGAGGAATTTCTTCTCAGAGGGTGGTGAACCTGTGGAATTCTTTACCGCGGAGGGCTGTAGAGGCTGGGTCATTAAGTATATTCAAGGCTGAGATAGACAGATTTTTAATCAGTAAGGGAATCAAGGGTTATGGGGAAACGTGGAGTTGAGGATTAGCAGATCAGCCATGATCTCATTGAATGGCGGAGCAGACTCGATGGGCCGAATGGCCTATTTCTGCTCCTACTTCTTATGGTCTTATGGTAAATGGATCGAGAACCAGAAGGCACATTTTTAAAGTGTTTTGCAGAAGAAGCAAATGCTTCCTTGACATACTGGTTTAAAAAAAATCTCATACATATTCCAGGAATTCATCCACCACAGTATTATTGCTGATTTGGCTCGTCTAATCTATATGTAGATTAAAGTTGCCCAGGCTGACTGCAGCACTCTTGTTACATGCATCTCTAATTTTCTGTTTAATGCTGCCCCCTACCTTATCACTGCTGGTTGGAGGCCGAAAGACAACTCCCACTAATGATTTCTGTCCCCTTTTTGCTTCTCAGCACTGTCCAGACTGTTTCTACATCTAGATTTTCTGATCCAATTCCCTCTCTCACTATCGCAGTGATTTCATCCTTAACTAACAATACCACGTCATCTAGTTTTGCCACCACCAAACACATCTCCCTTCAGCCCTCACCCCACACAACCCGGCGGCATTCCGGAGGGATCGTTCCCTCCGGGACACCCTGGCCCACTCCTCCATCACCCCCTAAACCTCAACCCCCACCTACGGCACCTCCCCATGCCCACGCAAAAGATGCAACACCTGCCCCTTCACTTCCTCTCTCCTCACCGTCTAAGGGCCCAAACACTCCTTTCAAGTGAAGCAGCATTTCACTTGCATTTCCCCCAACTTAGTCGACTGCATTCGTTGCTCCCAATGTGGTCTCCTCTACGTTGGAGAGACCAAACGTAAACTGGGCGACCGCTTTGCAGAACACCTGCGGTCTGTCTGCAAGAATGACCCAAACCTCCCCGTCGCTTGCCATTTTAACACTCCACCATGCTCTCTTTTAACACCCTGTCTCCGCTCTCAGTCTCCCTCCTTCTCACTTTCTTTCAACTCTGTCTCTGCCCTCAGTCTCGCTCCTTCACACACTCATTAAACTCTCTGTCTCAGCTCTCAGTCTCGCTCCCTCTCGCTCTCTATTAACTCTCTGTCTACGATCTCAGTCCCCGCCTTCTCGATCTCTTTTAACTTTCTGTCTCCGCTCAAGTCTCGCTCCTTCTTGCTCCCTTTTAACTGTGGCTCCGCTCTTGGTCTCGCTCCTTCTCGCTCACTTTTAACTCTGTCTCCACTCTCAGTATCGATCCTTCCCACTCTCGTTTAACTCTCTGTCTCCGCTCACAGTCTCACTTCTTCTCGATCTCTTTTAACTCTCTGTCTCCGATCTTAGTCTCGACCCTTCACGCTCACATTTAACTCTCTGTCTCGGGTCTCAGTCTCGAACCTTCTCGCTTTCTTTTAAGTCACTGCCCCCTCTCTCAGTCTCGCTCCTTCTCACTCTCTGTTAACACTCTGTCTCCGCTCTCAGTCTCGTTCCTTCTCGCACTCTTTTAACTCTCTGTCTCCGCTAACAGTCTCGCACTTTCTCGCTCTCTTTAAACTATCTGACACCGCTAACAGTCTCACTCCGTCTTGCTCTAATTTAACTCTCTGTCTCCACTCTCGGTCTCGCTCCTTCTCGCTCTCTTTAAACTATCTGACACCGCTTTCAGTCTCACTCCATCTCCCTCTCTTTCAAATCTCTGTCTCTGCTCTCAGTCTCGATCCTTCTCTCTCTCTTTTAACTCTCTGTCTCCGCTCTCAGTCTCGCTCCTTCTCACTCTCTTTTAAATCTCTGTCTCCGCTCTCAATCTCGGACCTTCTCGCTCACTTTTAACTCTTTGTTCCACTTTCTGTCTCACTCCTTCATGCTCACGTTTAACTCTCTGTGTCCGCTCTCAGTCTCGCTCCTTCTCACTCTCTTTTAAATCTCGGTCTCCGCTCTCAGTCTCAGACCTTCTCACTCACTTTTAACTCTCTGTCTCCGCTCTCAGTCCCGCTTCTTCTCGCTCTCTTTTATCTCTTTGTTGCACTCTCTGTCTCGCTCCTTCATGGTCACGTTTAACTCTGTGTCCGCTCTCAGACTCACTCCTTCTCGCTCTCTTTTAACTCTCTGTCTCCGCTCTCTGTCTCGCTCCTTCTCGCTCTCTTTTAACTCTCTGTCTGCACTCTCAGTGTCGCTCCTTCCCGCTCCCTTTTAAATCTCTGTCTCCGCTCTCAGTTTCGCTCCTTATGTCTCGCTTTTATGACTTTGTTCCACTATCTGTCTCGCTCATTCACGTTCACGTTTAACTCTCTGTGTCCGATCTCAGTCTCACTCCTACTTGCTCTCTTTTAACTCTCTGTCTCCACTCTCAGTCTCCCTCCTTCTTGCTCTCTTTTAAAAATTTGTCTCCACTCTCAGTCTCCCTTCTTCTCGCTCTCTTATAACTGTCAATCTCCTTTCTCAGACTCACCCCTTCTCGCTGTCTTTTAACTCTCTGTCTCCGCTCTCAGTCTCGTTCCTTCTCGCTCTCTTTTACCTCCCTGTCTCCGCTCTCAGTCTCACTCCTTCTCGCTCTCTTTTAACTCTCTGTCTCCGCTTCTGTCTCGTTCTTTCTCGCTCTCTTGTAACTCTCTGTCTCCACTCTCAGTCTTGCTCATTCCCGCTCTCTTTTAAATCTCTGTCTCCGCTCTCAGACTTGATCCTTCCCGCTCTCTTTTAACTCTCTGTGTCCGCTTTCAGTCTTGCTCCTTCTCGCTCTCTTTTAACTCTTTGTTCCACTCACTGTCTCGCTCCTTCATGCTCACGTTTAACTCTCTGTCTCCACTCTCAGTCTCCCTGCTTCTCGCTCTCTTTTAACTCTTAGTCTCCACTCTCAGTCTCCCTTCTTCTCGCTCTCTTTTAACTCTCTGTCTCCGCTCTCAGTCTCGCTCCTTCTCGCTCTCTCTTAACTCTTTGTTCCACTCTTAGTCTCGCTCCTTCATGCTCATGTTTAACTCTCTGTCTCCACTCTCAGTTTCCCTCCTTCTCGCTCTCTTTTAACTCGCTGTCTCCTCTCTCAGTCTCGGTCCTTCTCGCTCTCTTTTAACTCTCTGTCTCCACTCTCTGGCTCGCTCCTTACCGTTTGCTTTTAACTCTTTGTCTCCGCTCTCAGTCTCCCTTCTTATCGCTCTCTTTTAACTGTCTGTCTCCATTCTCAGTCTCACCTCTTCTCGCTCTCTTTTAACTCTCTGTCTCCGTTCTCAGTTTCACCTCTTCTCGCTCGCTTTTAACTCTCTGCCACCGCTCTCAGTCTCACTCCTTCTCGCTCTCTTTTAACTCTCTGTCTCCGTTCTCAGTCTCGCCCCTTCTTGCTCTCTTTTAACTCTCTGTCTCCGCTCTCAGTCTCACTCCTTCTCGCTCTCTTTTAACTCTCTGGCTCCACTCTCAGTCTCCCTCCTTCTTGCTCTCTTTTAACTGTCTGTCTCCGTTCTCAGTCTCACCCCTTCTCGCTCTCTTTTAACTGTCTGTCTCCATTCTCAGTCTCGCCCCATCTCGCTCTCTTTTAACTCTCTGTCTCCGCTCACAGTCTCGCTCCTTCTCGCTCTCTTTTAACTCTCTGTCTCCGCTCACAGTCCCCCTCCTTCTCGCTCTCTTTTAACTGTCTGTCTCCGTTCTCAGTCTCGCCCCTTCTCGCTCACATTTAACTCTCTGTCTCCACTCTCAGTCTTGGTCCTTCTCACTCTCTTTTAGCTCTCTGTCTCCGCTAACAGCCTCACTCCGTCTCGCTCTGATTGAAATCTCTGTCTCCGCTCACAGTCTCGCTGCTTCTCGCTCTCTTTAAATTATCTGACTTCGCTTTCAGTCTCACTCTATCTCGCTCTCTTTTAACTCTCTGTCTCCGCTCTCAGTCTCGCTCCATCTCGCTCTCATTTAAATCTTTGTCTCCGTTCTCAGTCTTGCCCCTTCTTGCTCTCTTTTAGCTCTCTGTCTCCACTCACAGTCTCACTCATTCTTGCTCTTTTAACTCTCTGTCTCCGCTTTCAGTTTCGCTCCTTCTCGCTCTCTTTTAAATCTATGTTCCACTCTCAGTCTCGCTCATTCACGCTCACGTTTAACTCACTGTGTCCGCTCTCAGTCTCACTTCTTCTCATTCTCATTTAACTCTGTCTCCTCTCTCAGTCTCGGTCCTTCTCGCTCTCTTTTAACTCTCTGTCTCCACTCTCTGGCTCGCTCCTTACCGTTTGCTTTTAACTCTTTGTCTCCGCTCTCAGTCTCCCTTCTTATCGCTCTCTTTTAACTGTCTGTCTCCATTCTCAGTCTCACCTCTTCTCGCTCTCTTTTAACTCTCTGTCTCCGTTCTCAGTTTCACCTCTTCTCGCTCGCTTTTAACTCTCTGCCACCGCTCTCAGTCTCACTCCTTCTCGCTCTCTTTTAACACTCTGTCTCTGCTCACAGTCTCACTCATTCTCGCTCTCTTTTAACTCTCTGTCTCCGTTCTCAGTCTTGCCCCTTCTTGCTCTCTTTTAACTCTCTGTCTCCGCTCTCAGTCTCACTCCTTCTCGCTCTCTTTTAACTCTCTGGCTCCACTCTCAGTCTCCCTCCTTCTTGCTCTCTTTTAACTGTCTGTCTCCGTTCTCAGTCTCACCCCTTCTCGCTCTCTTTTAACTCCCTGTCTCCACTCTCAGTCTCCCTTCTCTCTCTCTCTTTTAACTCTCTGTCTCCGCTCTCAGTCTCGGTCCATTTGGATCTCTTTTATCTCCCTGTCACCGCTCTCAGTCTCGCTCCTTCTACACTCTCTTTTAACTCTTTGTTCCACTCTTAGTCTCGCTCCTTCATGCTCACATTTAAATCTCTGTGACCGCTCTCAGTTTCACTCCTTCTCGCTCTCTTTCAACTCTCTGTCTCCACTCTCAGTCTCCCTCCTTCTTGCTCTCTTTTAACTCTTTGTCTCCACTCTCAGTCTCCCGTCATCTCGCTCACTTTTAAATCTCTGTCTCCGTTCTCAGTCTCTCCCCTTCTCGCTCTCTTTTAACTCCCAGTCTCCGCTCTCAGTCTACTCCTTCTTGCTCTCTTTTAAATCTCTGTCTCCGCTCACAGTCTCACTCCTTCTCGCTCTCTTATAACTCTCTGTCTCCGCTCTCAGTCTCGCTCCTTCACTCTCTCTTTTAACTCTCTGTCTCCACTCTCCGTCTCCCTCCTTCTCACTCTCTTTTAACTCACTGTCTCCGCTCACAGTCTCGCTCCGTCTCTCTCTCTTTGAACTCTCTGTCTCCGCTCTCAGACTCGCTCCTTCCCGCTCTCTTTTAAATCTCTGTCTCCGCTCTCAGTCTCGCTCATTCTCGCTCTCTTTTAACTCTTTGTTCCACTCTCTGCCTCGGTCCTTCATGCTCACGTTTAACTCTCTGTGTCCGCTCTAAGTGACACTCCTTCTCGCTCTCTTTTAACTCTCTGTCTCCACTCTCAGTCTCCCTCCTTCTCGCTCTCTTTTAACTCTTTGTCTCCACTCTCAGTCTCCCTTCATCTCGCTCGCTTTTAAATCTCTGTCTCCGCTCTCAGTCTCTCTCCTTCTCACTCTCTTTTAACACTCTGTCTCCGCTCTCAGTCTCGTTCCATCTCGCTCTCTTTTAACACTCTGTCTCCACTCACAGTCGCACTCCTTCCCGCTCTCTTTTTAATCTCTGTCTCCGCTCTCAGTCTCGGTCTTTCTCGCTCTCTTTTAACTCTTTGTTCCAGTCTCTGTCTCGCTCCTTCATGCTCACGTTTATCTCTCTGTGTCCGCTCCCAGTCTCACTCCTTCTTGCTCTCTGTTAACTCTCTGTCTCCGCTCTCTGTCTCGTTCCTTCTCGCTCTCTTGTAACTCTTTGTCTCCACTCTCAGTCTTGCTCATTCCCGCTCTCTTTTAACTCTCTGTGTCCGCTTTCAGTCTTGCTCCTTCTTGCTCTCTTTTAACTCTTTGTTCCACTATCTGTCTCGCTCCTTCAGGCTCACGTTTAACTCTCTGTCACCACTCTCAGTCTCCCTGCTTCTCGCTCTCTTTTAACTCTTAGTCTCCACTCTCAGTCTCCCACCTTCTCGCTCTCTTTTAACTCTCTGTCTCCACTCTCAGTCTCTCTCTTTCTTGCACTCTTTTAAGTCTTTGTCTCCACTCTCAGTCTCCCTTCTTCTCGCTCTCTTTTAACTGTCTGTCTCCGTTCTCAGTCTCACCCCTTCTCGCTCTCTTTTAACTCTCTGTCTCCGCTCTCAGTCTCACTCCTTCTCGCTCTCTTTTAACACTCTGTGTCTGCTCACAGTCTCACTTCTTCTCGCTCACTTTTAACTCCCTGTCTCCGTTCTCAGTCTTCGTCTTTCTCGCTACCTTTTAACTCCCTTTCTCCACTCTCAGTCTCACTCCTTCTTGCTCTCTTTTAACTGTCTGTTTCCGTTCTTAGTCTCACCCCTTCTCGCTCTCTTTTAACTCACTGCCTCCACTCTCAGTCTCCCTTCTCTGCCTCTCTTTTAACTGTCTGTCTCCGTTCTCAGTCTCGCCCCTTCTCGCTCTCATTAAACTCTCTGTCTCCGCTCTCAGTCTCGATCCTTCTCTCTGTCTTTTAACTCTCTGTCTCCGCTCTCAGTCTCGGTCCATTTGGATCTCTTTTATCTCCCTGTCACCGCTCTCAGTCTCGCTCCTTCTACACTCTCTTTTAACTCTTTGCTCCACTCTTAGTCTCGCTCCTTCATGCTCACATTTAAATCTCTGTGACCGCTCTCAGTTTCACTCCTTCTCGCTCTCTTTCAACTCTCTGTCTCCACTCTCAGTCTCCCTCCTTCTTGCTTTCTTTTAACTCTTTGTCTCCACTCTCTGTCTCCCTTCATCTCGCTCACTTTTAACTCTCTGTCTTCGTTCTCAGTCTCGCCCCTTCTCACTCTCTTTTAACTCTCAGTCTCCACTCTCAGTCTCGCTCCTTCTCGCTCTCTTTTAAATCTCTGTCTCCGCTCTCAGTCTCGCTCCATCTCGCTCTCTTTTAACTCTCTGTCTCCGCTCCCAGTCTCGCTCCTTCTCACTCGTTTAAATCTCAGTGTCCGCTCTCAGTCCCGCTTCTTCTCGCTCTCTTTTATCTCTTTGTTGCACTCTCTGTCTCGCTCCTTCATGGTCACGTTTAACTCTCTGTGTCCGCTCTCAGACTCACTCCTTCTCGCTCTCTTTTAACTCTCTGTCTCCGCTCTCTGTCTCGCTCCTTCTCGCTCTCTTTTAACTCTCTGTCTGCACTCTCAGTGTCGCTCCTTCCCGCTCCCTTTTAAATCTCTGTCTCCGCTCTCAGTTTCGCTCCTTATGTCTCGCTTTTATGACTTTGTTCCACTATCTGTCTCGCTCATTCACGTTCACGTTTAACTCTCTGTGTCCGATCTCAGTCTCACTCCTACTTGCTCTCTTTTAACTCTCTGTCTCCACTCTCAGTCTCCCTCCTTCTTGCTCTCTTTTAAAAATTTGTCTCCACTCTCAGTCTCCCTTCTTCTCGCTCTCTTATAACTGTCAATCTCCTTTCTCAGACTCACCCCTTCTCGCTGTCTTTTAACTCTCTGTCTCCGCTCTCAGTCTCGTTCCTTCTCGCTCTCTTTTACCTCCCTGTCTCCGCTCTCAGTCTCACTCCTTCTCGCTCTCTTTTAACTCTCTGTCTCCGCTTCTGTCTCGTTCTTTCTCGCTCTCTTGTAACTCTCTGTCTCCACTCTCAGTCTTGCTCATTCCCGCTCTCTTTTAAATCTCTGTCTCCGCTCTCAGACTTGATCCTTCCCGCTCTCTTTTAACTCTCTGTGTCCGCTTTCAGTCTTGCTCCTTCTCGCTCTCTTTTAACTCTTTGTTCCACTCACTGTCTCCCTCCTTCATGCTCACGTTTAACTCTCTGTCTCCACACTCAGTCTCCCTGCTTCTCGCTCTCTTTTAACTCTTAGTCTCCACTCTCAGTCTCCCTTCTTCTCGTTCTCTTTTAACTCTCTGTCTCCGCTCTCAGTCTCGCTCCTTCTCGCTCTCTCTTAACTCTTTGTTCCACTCTCAGTTTCCCTCCTTCTCGCTCTCTTTTAACTCGCTGTCTCCATTCTCAGTCTCACTCCTTCTCGCTCTCTTTTAACTCTCTGTCTCCACTCTCAGTCTCCCTCCTTCTTGCTCTCTTTTAACTCTTTGTCTCCACTCTCAGTCTCACTCCTTCTCGTTCTCTTTTAACTCTCTGTCTCCGCTCTCTGTCTCGCTCTTTCTCGCTCTCTTTTAACTCTCTGACTCCACTCTCAGTCTCGCTCCTTCCCGCTCTCTTTTAAATCTCTGTCTCCGCTCTCAGTTTCGCTCCTGATCTCTCGCTTTTATGACTTTGTTCCACTATCTGTCTCGCTCATTCACATTCACGTTTAACTCTCTGTGTCCGGTCTCAGTCTCACTCCTACTTGCTCTCTTTTAACTCTCTGTCTTCACTCTCAGTCTCCCTCCTTCTTGCTCTCTTTTAAAAATTTGTCTCCAATCTCAGTCTCCCTTCTTCTCGCTCTCTTATAACTGTCAATCTCCTTTCTCAGACTCGCCCCTTCTCGCTGACTTTTAACTCCCTGTCTCCACTCTCAGTCTCCCTCCTTCTTGCTCTCTTTTAAAAATTTGACTCCACTCTCAGTCTCCCTTCTTCTCGATCTCTTATAACTGTCAATCTCCTTTCTCAGACTCGCCCCTTCTCGCTGTCTTTTAACTCTCTGTCTCCGCTCTCAGTCTCGTTCCTTCTCGCTCTCTTTTAACTCCCTGTCTCCGCTCTCAGTATCGCTCCTTCTCACTCGTTTAAATCTCAGTGTCCGCTCTCAGTCTCGCCCCTTCTCGCTCTCTTTTAACTCGCAGTCTCCACTCTCAGTCTACTCCTTCTCGCTCTATTTTAATTCTCTGTCTCCACTCTCAGTCTCCCTCCTTCTTGCTCTCTTTTAACTCTCTCTCCGCTCTCAGTCTCACTCCTTCTCGCTCTCTTTTAACTCTCTGTCTCCGCTTCTGTCTCGTTCTTTCTCGCTCTCTTTTAAATCTCTGTCTCCGCTCTCAGACTTGATCCTTCCCGCTCTCTTTTAACTCTCTGTGTCCGCTTTCAGTCTTGCTCCTTCTCGCTCTCTTTTAACTCTTTGTTCCACTCACTGTCTCGCTCCTTCATGCTCACGTTTAACTCTCTGTCTCCACTCTCAGCCTCCCTCCTTCTTGCTCTCTTTTAACTCTTTGTCTCCACTCTCAGTCTCCATTCTTCTCGCTCTCTTTTAACTGTCTGTCTCCATTCTCAGTCTCACCTCTTCACGCTCTCTTTTAACTCTCTGTCTCCGTTCTCAGTTTCACCTCTTCTCGCTTGCTTTTAACTCTCTGCCGCCGCTCTCAGTCTCGCTCCTTCTCGCTCTGTTTTAACACTCTGTCTCTGCTCACAGTCTCACTCTTTCTCGCTCTCTTTTAACTCTCTGTCTCCGTTCTCAGTCTCGCCCCTTCTCGCTCTCTTTTAACTCTCTGTCTCCGCTCTCAGTCTCACTCCTTCTCGCTCTCTTTTAACTCTCTGGCTCCACTCTCAGTCTCCCTCCTTCTTGCTCTCTTTTAACAGTCTGTCTCCGTTCTCAGTCTCACCCCTTCTCGCTCTCTTTTAACTCCCTGTCTCCACTCTCAGTCTCCCTTCTCTCTCTCTCTTTTAACTCTCTGTCTCCGCTCTCAGTCTCGGTCCATTTGGATCTCTTTTATCTCCCTGTCACCGCTCTCAGTCTCGCTCCTTCTACACTCTCTTTTAACTCTTTGCTCCACTCTTAGTCTCGCTCCTTCATGCTCACATTTAAATCTCTGTGACCGCTCTCAGTTTCACTCCTTCTCGCTCTCTTTCAACTCTCTGTCTCCACTCTCAGTCTCCCTCCTTCTTGCTCTCTTTTAACTCTTTGTCTCCACTCTCAGTCTCCCTTCATCTCGCTCACTTTTAACTCTCTGTCTCCGTTCTCAGTCTCGCCCCTTCTCGCTCTCTTTTAACTCCCAGTCTCCGCTCTCAGTCTACTCCTTCTTGCTCTCTTTTAAATCACTGTCTCCGCTCACAGTCTCACTACTTCTCGCTCTCTTATAACTCTCTGTCTCCGCTCTCAGACTCGCTCCTTCACTCTCTCTTTTAACTCTCTGTCTCCACGCTCCGTCTCCCTCCTTCTCACTCTCTTTTAACTCACTGTCTCCGCTCACAGTCTCGCTCCGTCTCTCTCTCTTTGAACTCTCTGTCTCCGCTCTCAGACTCGCTCCTTCCCGCTCTCTTTTAAATCTCTGTCTCCGCTCTCAGTCTCGCTCATTCTCGCTCTCTTTTAACTCTTTGTTCCACTCTCTGCCTTGGTCCTTCATGCTCACGTTTAACTCTCTGTGTCCGCTCTAAGTGACACTCCTTCTCGCTCCCTTTTAACTCTCTGTCTCCACTCTCAGTCTCCCTCCTTCTCGCTCTCTTTTAACTCGTTGTCTCCACTCTCAGTCTCCCTTTATATCGCTCGCTTTTAAATCTCTGTCTCCGCTCTCAGTCTCTCTCCTTCTCGCTCTCTTTTAACACTCTGTCTCTGCTCTCAGTCTCGCTCCATCTCGCTCTCTTTTAACACTCTGTCTCCACTCACAGTCGCAATCCTTCCCGCTCTCTTTTAAATCTCTGTCTCCGCTCTCACTCTCGGTCTTTCTCGCTCTCTTTTAACTCTTTGTTCCTGTCTCTGTCTCGCTCCTTCATGCTCATGTTTAACTCTCTGTGTCCGCTCTCAGTCTCACTCCTTCTCGCTCTCTTTTAACTCTCTGTCTCCGCTCTCTGTCTCGTTCCTTCTCGCTCTCTTGTAACTCTCTGTCTCCACTCTCAGTCTTGCTCATTCCCGCTCTCTTTTAACTCTCTGTGTCCGCTTTCAGTCTTGCTCCTTCTCGCTCTCTTTTAACTCTTTGTTCCACTCTCTGTCTCGCTCCTTCATGCTCACGTTTAACTCTCTGTCTCCACTCTCAGTCTCCCTGCTTCTCGCTCTCTTTTAACTCTTTGTCTCCACTCTCAGTCTCCCTCCTTCTCGCTTTCTTTTAACTCTCTGTCTCCATTCTCAGTTTCACTCCTTCTCGCTCCCTTTTAACTCTCTGTCTCCACTCTCAGTCTCCCTCCTTCTTGCTCTCTTTTAACTCTCTGTCTCCGCTCTCAGTCTCACTCCTTCTCACTCGTTTAAATCTCAGAGTCCGCTCTCAGTCTCGCTTCTTCTCGCTCTCTTTTAACTCTTTGTTCCACTCTCTGTCTCGCTCCTTCATGGTCACGTTTAACTCTCTGTGTCCGCTCTCTGTCTCGCTCCTTCTCGCTCTCTTTTAACTCTCTGTCTCCGCTCTCTGTCTCGCTCCTTCTCGCTCTCTTTTAACTCTCTGTCTCCGCTCTCTGTCTCGCTGCTTCTCGCTCTCTTTTAACTCTCTGTCTCCACTCTCAGTCTCGCTCCTTCCCGCTCCCTTTTAAATCTCTGTCTCCGATCTCAGTTTCGCTCCTTGTGTCTCGCTTTTATGACTTTGTTCCACTATCTGTCTCGCTCATTCACGTTCACGTTTAACTCTCTGTGTCCGGTCTCAGTCTCACTCCTACTTGCTCTCTTTTAATTCTCTGTCTCCACTCTCAGTCTCCCTCCTTTTTGCTCTCTTTTAAAAATTTGTCTCCACTCTCAGTCTCCCTTCTTCTCGCTCTCTTATAACTGTCATTCTCCTTTCTCAGACTCGCCCCTTCTCGCTGTCTTTTAACCCTCTGTCTCCGCTCTCAGTTTCGTTCCTTCTCGCTCTCTTTTAACTCCTTGTCTCCGCTCTCAGTCTCACTCCTTCTCGCTCTCTTTTAACTCTCTGTCTCCGCTCTCTGTCTCGTTCTTTCTCGCTCTCTTGTAACTCTCTGTCTCCACTCTCAGTCTTGCTCATTCCCGCTCTCTTTTAACTCTCTGTCTCCGCTCTCAGACTTGATCCTTCCCGCTCTCTTTTAACTCTCTGTGTCCGCTTTCAGTCTTGCTCCTTCTCGCTCTCTTTTAACTCTTTGTTCCACTCACTGTCTCGCTCCTTCATGCTCACGTTTAACTCTCTGTCTCCACTCTCAGTCTCCCTGCTTCTCGCTCCCTTTTAACTCTCTGACTCCGCTCTCAGTCTCGGGCCTTTTTGCTCTCTCTTAACTCTTTGTTCTACTCTTACTCTCGCTCCTTCATGCTCACGTTTAACTCTCTGTCTCCACTCTCAGTCTCCCACCTTCTCGCTCTCTTTTAACGCGCTGTCTCCACTCTCAGTCTCCCTCCTTCTCGCTCTCTCTTAACTCTTTGTCTCCACTCTCAGTCTCCATCCTTCTCGCTCTCTTTTAACTCTTTGTCTCCACTCTCAGTCTCACTCCTTCTCGCTCTCTTTTAACTCTCTGTCTCCGCTCTCTGTCTCGCTCTTTCTCGCTCTCTTTTAACTCTCTGTCTCCACTCTCAGTCTCGCTCCTTCCCGCTCTCTTTTAAATCTCTGTCTCCGCTCTCAGTTTCGCTCCTTATCTCTCGCTTTTATGACTTTGTTCCACTATCTGTCTCGCTCATTCACGTTCACGTTTAACTCTCTGTGTCCGGTCTCAGTCTCACTCCTACTTGCTCTCTTTTAACTCTCTGTCTCCACTCTCAGTCTCCCTCCTTCTTGCTCTCTTTTAAAAATTTGTCTCCACTCTCAGTCTCCCTTCTTCTCGCTCTCTTATAACTGTCAATCTCCATTCTCAGACTCGCCCCTTCTCGGTTTCTTTTAACTCTCTGTCTCCATTCTCAGTCTCACTCCTTCTCGCTCTCTTTTAACTCTCTGTCTCCACTCTAAGTCCCACTCCTTCTCGCTCTCTTTTAACTCTCTGTCTCCGCTCTCTGTCTCGCTCCTTCTCGCTCTCTTTTAACTCTCTGTCTCCACTCTCAGTCTCGCTCCTTCCTGCTCTCTTTTAAATCTCTGTCTCCGCTCTCAGTTTCGCTCCTTATCTCTCGCTTTTATGACTTTGTTCCACTATCTGTCTCGCTCATTCACGTTCACATTTAACTCTCTGTGTCCGGTGTCAGTCTCACTCCTACTTGCTCTCTTTTAACTCTCTGTCTCCACTCTCAGTCTCCCTCCTTCTTGCTCTCTTTTAAAAATTTGTCTCCACTCTCAGTCTCCCTTCTTCTCGCACTCTTATAACTGTAAATCTCCTTTCTCAGACTTGCCCCTTCTCGCTGGCTTTTAACTCTCTCTCTCCACTCTCAGTCTCCCTCCTTCTTGCTCTCTTTTAAAAATTTGACTCCACTCTCAGTCTCCCTTCTTCTCGATCTCTTATAACTGTCAATCTCCTTTCTCAGACTCGCCCCTTCTCGCTGTCTTTTAACTCTCTGTCTCCGCTCTCAGTCTCGTTCCTTCTCGCTCTCTTTTAACTCCCTGTCTCCGCTCTCAGTATCGCTCCTACTCACTCGTTTAAATCTCAGTGTCCGCTCTCAGTCTCGCTTCTTCTCGATCTCTTTTAACTCTTTGTTCCACTCTCTGTCTCGATCCTTCATGGTCACGTTTAACTCTCTGTGTCCGCTCTCAGTCTCCCTCCTTCTTGCTCTCTTTTAACTCTCTGTCTCCGCTCTCTGTCTCGCTCCTTCTCGCTCTCTTTTAACTCTCTGACTCCACTCTCAGTCTCGCTCCTTCCCGCTCTCTTTTAAATCTCTGTCTCCGCTCTCAGTTTCGCTCCTTATCTCTCGCTTTTATGACTTTGTTCCACTATCTGTCTCACTTATTCACGTTCACGTTTAACTCTCTGTGTCCGTTCTCAGTCTCCCTCCTTCTTGCTCTCTTTTAAAAATTTGTCTCCACTCTCAGTCTCCCTTCTTCTCGCTCTCTTATAACTGTCAATCTCCTTTCTCAGACTCGCCCCTTCTCGCTCTCTTTTAACTCCCTGTCTCCGCTCTCAGTCTCACTCCTTCTCGCTCTCTTTTAACTCTCTGTCTCCGCTCTCTGTCTCGTTCTTTCTCGCTCTCTTGTAACTCTCTGTCTCCACTCTCAGTCTTGCTCTTTCCCGCTCTCTTTTAACTCTCTGTCTCCTCTCTCAGACTCGCTCCTTCCCGCTCTCTTTTAACTCTCTGTGTCCGCTTTCAGTCTTGCTCCTTCTTGCTCTCTTTTAACTCTTTGTTCCACTCACTGTCTCGCTCCTTCATGCTCACGTTTAACTCTCTGTCTCCACTCTCAGTCTCCCTGCTTCTCGCTCTCTTTTAAGGTCTTTGTCTCCACTCTCAGTCTCCCTTCTTCTCGCTCTCTTTTAACTCTCTGTCTCCGCTCTCAGTCTCGGTCCTTTTTGCTCCCTTTTATCTCCCTGTCACCGCTCTCAGTCTCGCCCCTTCTCGCTCTCTTTTAACTCTCTGTCTCGCTCCTTCATGCTCACGTTTAACTCAATGTGTCCACTCTCAGTCTCACTCCTTCTCGCTCTCTTTTAACTCTCTGTCTCCGCTTCTGTCTCGTTCTTTCTCGCTCTCTTGTAACTCTCTGTCTCCAGTCTCAGTCTTGCTCTTTCCCGCTCTCTTTTAACTCTCTGTCTCCGCTCTCAGACTTGCTCCTTCCCGCTCACTTTTAACTCTCTGTGTCCGCTTTCAGTCTTGCTCCTTCTCGCTCTCTTTTAACCCTTTGTTCCACTCACTGTCTCGCTCCTTCATGCTCACGTTTAACTCTCTGTCTCCACTCTCAGTCTCCCTGCTTCTCGCTCTCTTTTAACTCTCAGTCTCCGCTCTCAGTCTCGCGCCTTCTCTCTCTCTTTTAACTCTCTGTCTCGGCTCTCAGTCACGCTCATTTTTGCTCTGTTTTATCTCCCTGTCGCCGTTCTCAGTCTCGCTCCTTCTCGCTCTCTTTTAACTCTTTGTTCCACTCTTAGTCTCGCTCATTCACGCTCACGTTTAAATCTCTGTGACCGCTCTCAGTCTCACTCCTTCTCGCTCTCTTTTAACTCTCTGTCTCCACTCTCAGTCTCCCTCCTTCTTGCTCTCTTTTAACTCTCTGTCTGCACTCTCAGTGTCGCTCCTTCCCGCTCCCTTTTAAATCTCTGTCTCCGCTCTCAGTTTCGCTCCTTATGTCTCGCTTTTATGACTTTGTTCCACTATCTGTCTCACTCATTCACGTTCACGTTTAACTCTCTGTGTCCGTTCTCAGTCTCCCTCCTTCTTGCTCTCTTTTAAAAATTTGTCTTCACTCTCAGTCTCCCTTCTTCTCGCTCTCTTATAACTGTCAATCTCCTTTCTCAGACTCGCCCCTTCTCGCTGTCTTTTAACTCCCTGTCTCGGCTCTCAGTCTCGTTCCTTCTCGCTCTCTTTTAACTCCCTGTCTCCGCTCTCAGTCTCACTCCTTCTCGCTCTCTTTTAACTCTCTGTCTCCGCTCTCTGTCTCATTCTTTCTCGCTCTCTTGTAACTCTCTGTCTCCGCTCTCAGTCTTGCTCTTTCCCGCTCTCTTTTAACTCTCTGTCTCCTCTCTCAGACTCGCTCCTTCCCGCTCTCTTTTAACTCTCTGTGTCCGCTTTCAGTCTTGCTCCTTCTTGCTCTCTTTTAACTCTTTGTTCCACTCACTGTCTCGCTCCTTCATGCTCACGTTTAACTCTCTGTCTCCACTCTCTGTCTCCCTGCTTCTCGCTCTCTTTTAAGGTCTTTGTCTCCACTCTCAGTCTCACCCCTTCTCGCTCTCTTTTAACTCTCTGTCTCCGCTCTCAGTCTCGCTCCTTCTCGCTTTCTTTTAACACTCTGTCTCTGCTCACAGTCTCACTCCTTCTCGCTCTCTTTTAACTCTCTGTCTCCGTTCTCAGTCTTGGTCCTTCTCGCTACCTTTTAACTCCCTTTCTCCGCTCTCAGTCTCACTCCTTCTTGCTCTCTTTTACCTGTCTGTCTCCGTTCTCAGTCTCACCCCTTCTCGCTCTCTTTTAACTCCCTGTCTCCACTCTCAGTCTCCCTTCTTCTCGCTCTCTTTTAACTCACTTCTCCGCTCTCAGACTCACTCCTTCTCACTCTCTTTTAACTCTCTGGCTCGACTCTCAGTCTCCCTCCTTCTCGCTCTCTTTTAACTCTCTGTCTCCACTCTCAGTCTCCCTCCTTCTCGCTCTCTTTTAACAGTCTGTCTCCGTTCTCAGTCTAAACCCTTCTCGCTCTCTTTTAACTCCCTGTCTCCACTCTCAGTCTCCCTTCTCTCCCTCTCTTTTAACTGTCTGTCTCCATTCTCAGTCTCGCCCCTTCTCGCTCTCTTTTTAATATTTGTTCCACTCTCTGTCTCACGCCTTCATGCTCACGTTTAACTCTCTGTGTCCGCTCTCAGTCTCAGTCCTTCTTGCTCTCTTTTAACTCTCTGTCTCCACTCTCAGTCTCCCTCCTTCTCGCTCTCTTTTAAGGTCTTTGTCTCCACTCTCAGTCTCCCTTCTTCTCGCTCTCTTTTAACTCTCTGTCTCCGCTCTCAGTCTCGGTCCTTTTTGCTCCCTTTTATCTCCCTGTCACCGCTCTCAGTCTCGCCCCTTCTCGCTCTCTTTTAACTCTCTGTCTCGCTCCTTCATGCTCACGTTTAACTCAATGTGTCCACTCTCAGTCTCACTCCTTCTCGCTCTCTTTTAACTCTCTGTCTCCGCTTCTGTCTCGTTCTTTCTCGCTCTCTTGTAACTCTCTGTCTCCAGTCTCAGTCTTGCTCTTTCCCGCTCTCTTTTAACTCTCTGTCTCCGCTCTCAGACTTGCTCCTTCCCGCTCACTTTTAACTCTCTGTGTCCGCTTTCAGTCTTGCTCCTTCTCGCTCTCTTTTAACCCTTTGTTCCACTCACTGTCTCGCTCCTTCATGCTCACGTTTAACTCTCTGTCTCCACTCTCAGTCTCCCTGCTTCTCGCTCTCTTTTAACTCTGTGTCTCCACTCTCAGTCTCCCTTCTTCTCGCTCTCTTTTAACTCTCTGTCTCCGCTCTCAGTCTCGGTCCTTTTTGCTCTCTTTTATCTCCCTGTCACCGCTCTCAGTCTCGCTCCTTCTCGCTCTCTTTTAACTCTTTGTTCCACTCTTAGTCTCGCTCATTCACGCTCACGTTTAAATCTCTGTGACCGCTCTCAGTCTCACTCCTTCTCGCTCTCTTTTAACTCTCTGTCTCCACTCTCAGTCTCCCTCCTTCTTGCTCTCTTTTAACTCTTTGTCTACGCTCTCAGTTTCGCTCCTTATCTCTCGCTTTTATGACTTTGTTCCACTATCTGTCTCACTCATTCACGTTCACGTTTAACTCTCTGTGTCCGTTCTCAGTCTCCCTCCTTCTTGCTCTCTTTTAAAAATTTGTCTTCACTCTCAGTCTCCCTTCTTCTCGCTCTCTTATAACTGTCAATCTCCTTTCTCAGACTCGCCCCTTCTCGCTGTCTTTTAACTCTCTGTCTCGGCTCTCAGTCTCGTTCCTTCTCGCTCTCTTTTAACTCCCTGTCTCCGCTCTCAGTCTCACTCCTTCTCGCTCTCTTTTAACTCTCTGTCTCCGCTCTCTGTCTCATTCTTTCTCGCTCTCTTGTAACTCTCTGTCTCCGCTCTCAGTCTTGCTCTTTCCCGCTCTCTTTTAACTCTCTGTCTCCTCTCTCAGACTCGCTCCTTCCCGCTCTCTTTTAACTCTCTGTGTCCGCTTTCAGTCTTGCTCCTTCTCGCTCTCTTTTAACCCTTTGTTCCACTCACTGTCTCGCTCCTTCATGCTCACGTTTAACTCTCTGTCTCCACTCTCAGTCTCCCTGCTTCTCGCTCTCTTTTAACTCTGTGTCTCCACTCTCAGTCTCCCTTCTTCTCGCTCTCTTTTAACTCTCTGTCTCCGCTCTCAGTCTCGGTCCTTTTTGCTCTCTTTTATCTCCCTGTCATCGCTCTCAGTCTCGCTCCTTCTCGCTCTCTTTTAACTCTTTGTTCCACTCTTAGTCTCGCTCATTCACGCTCACGTTTAAATCTCTGTGACCGCTCTCAGTCTCACTCCTTCTCGCTCTCTTTTAACTCTCTGTCTCCACTCTCAGTCTCCCTCCTTCTTGCTCTCTTTTAACTCTTTGTCTACGCTCTCAGTTTCGCTCCTTATCTCTCGCTTTTATGACTTTGTTCCACTATCTGTCTCACTCATTCACGTTCACGTTTAACTCTCTGTGTCCGTTCTCAGTCTCCCTCCTTCTTGCTCTCTTTTAAAAATTTGTCTTCACTCTCAGTCTCCCTTCTTCTCGCTCTCTTATAACTGTCAATCTCCTTTCTCAGACTCGCCCCTTCTCGCTGTCTTTTAACTCTCTGTCTCGGCTCTCAGTCTCGTTCCTTCTCGCTCTCTTTTAACTCCCTGTCTCCGCTCTCAGTCTCACTCCTTCTCGCTCTCTTTTAACTCTCTGTCTCCGCTCTCTGTCTCATTCTTTCTCGCTCTCTTGTAACTCTCTGTCTCCGCTCTCAGTCTTGCTCTTTCCCGCTCTCTTTTAACTCTCTGTCTCCTCTCTCAGACTCGCTCCTTCCCGCTCTCTTTTAACTCTCTGTGTCCGCTTTCAGTCTTGCTCCTTCTTGCTCTCTTTTAACTCTTTGTTCCACTCACTGTCTCGCTCCTTCATGCTCACGTTTAACTCTCTGTCTCCACTCTCTGTCTCCCTGCTTCTCGCTCTCTTTTAAGGTCTTTGTCTCCACTCTCAGTCTCACCCCTTCTCGCTCTCTTTTAACTCTCTGTCTCCGCTCTCAGTCTCGCTCCTTCTCGCTTTCTTTTAACACTCTGTCTCTGCTCACAGTCTCACTCCTTCTCGCTCTCTTTTAACTCTCTGTCTCCGTTCTCAGTCTTGGTCCTTCTCGCTACCTTTTAACTCCCTTTCTCCGCTCTCAGTCTCACTCCTTCTTGCTCTCTTTTACCTGTCTGTCTCCGTTCTCAGTCTCACCCCTTCTCGCTCTCTTTTAACTCCCTGTCTCCACTCTCAGTCTCCCTTCTTCTCGCTCTCTTTTAACTCACTTCTCCGCTCTCAGACTCACTCCTTCTCACTCTCTTTTAACTCTCTGGCTCGACTCTCAGTCTCCCTCCTTCTCGCTCTCTTTTAACTCTCTGTCTCCACTCTCAGTCTCCCTCCTTCTCGCTCTCTTTTAACAGTCTGTCTCCGTTCTCAGTCTCAACCCTTCTCGCTCTCTTTTAACTCCCTGTCTCCACTCTCAGTCTCCCTTCTCTCCCTCTCTTTTAACTGTCTGTCTCCATTCTCAGTCTCGCCCCTTCTCGCTCTCTTTTTAATATTTGTTCCACTCTCTGTCTCACGCCTTCATGCTCACGTTTAACTCTCTGTGTCCGCTCTCAGTCTCAGTCCTTCTTGCTCTCTTTTAACTCTCTGTCTCCACTCTCAGTCTCCCTCCTTCTCGCTCTCTTTTAACTCTTTGTCTCCACTCTCAGTCTCCCGTCTTCTCGCTCTTTTTTAACACACTGTCTCCACTGTCAGTCTAGCTCCATCTCTCTCTCTTTGAACTCTCTGTCTCAGCTCTCAGTCTAGCTCCTTCCTGCTCTCCTTTAACTCTTTGTTCCACTCTGTCTCACTCCTTCATGCTCACGTTTACCTCTCTGTGTCCGCTCTCAGTCACACGCCTTCTCGCTCTCTTTTAACTCTCTGTCTCCACTCTAAGTCTCCCTCCTTCTCGCTCTCTTTTAACTCTTTTTTCCACTTTCAGTCTTGCTCCTTCATGCTCACATTTAAATCTCTGTGTCCTATCTCAGTCTTGCTCCTTCCCGCTCTCTTTTAAATCTCTGTCTCATCTCTCAGTCTCGCTGCTTCTCGCTCTCTTTGAACACTGTGTCTCCACACTTAGTTTCCCTCCTTCTCGTTCTCTTTTAACTCTTTGTCTCCACTGTCAGTCTCTCTTCTTCTCGCTCTCTTTGAACTGTCTATCTCCGTTCTCAGTCTCGCCACTTCTCGCTCTCATTTCACACTCTGTCTCCGCTCACAGTCTCACTAATTCTCGCTCACTTTTAACTCTCTGTCTCAGTCCTTCATGCTCACGTTTAACTCAATGTGTCTGCTCTCAGTCTCACTCCTTCTCGCTCTCTTTTAACTCTCTGTCTCTGGTCTCTGTCTCGCAGCTTCTCGCTCTGTTGTAACTCTCTTTCTCCGCTCTCAGTCTCGCCCCTTCTCGCTCTCTGTTAAGTCTCTGTCTCCGCTCTCAGTCTCGCTCCTTCTCGCTCTCTTTTAACTCTTTGTCTCCCCTCTCAGTCTCACTCCTTCCCGCTCTCTTTTAAATCTCTGTCTCCGCTCTCAGTCTCACTCCTTCTCGCTCTCCTTTAACTCTTTGTTCCACTCTCAGTCTCACTCCTTCATGCTCACGTTTAACTCTCTGTGTCCGCTCTCAGTCACACTCCTTCTCGCTCTCTGACTCTCTGTCTCCACTCTAAGTTTCCCTCCTTCTCACTCCCTTTTAACTCTTTGTATCCACTCTCAGTCTCCCTTCTCCTCGCTCTCTTTTAACTCTCTGTCTCCGCTCTCAGTCTTGCTCTTTCCCGCTCTCTTTTAACTCTCTATCTCCTCTCTCAGACTCGCTCCTTCCCGCTCTCTTTTAACTCTCTGTGTCCGCTTTCAGTCTTGCTCCTTCTTGCTCTCTTTTAACTCTTTGTTCCACTCACTGTCTCGCTCCTTCATGCTCACGTTTAACTCTCTGTCTCCACTCTCAGTCTCCCTGCTTCTCGCTCTCTTTTAAGGTCTTTGTCTCCACTCTCAGTCTCACCCCTTCTCGCTCTCTTTTAACTCTCTGTCTCCGCTCTCAGTCTCGCTCCTTCTCGCTTTCTTTTAACACTCTGTCTCTGCTCACAGTCTCACTCCTTCTCGCTCTCTTTTAACTCTCTGTCTCCGTTCTCAGTCTTGGTCCTTCTCGCTACCTTTTAACTCCCTTTCTCCGCTCTCAGTCTCACTCCTTCTTGCTCTCTTTTACCTGACTGTCTCCGTTCTCAGTCTCACCCCTTCTCGCTCTTTTTTAACTCCCTGTCGCCACTCTCAGTCTCCCTTCTTCTCGCTCTCTTTTAACTCACTTCTCCGCTCTCAGACTCACTCCTTCTCACTCTCTTTTAACTCTCTGGCTCGACTCTCAGTCTCCCTCCTTCTCGCTCTCTTTTAACTCTCTGTCTCCACTCTCAGTCTCCCTCCTTCTCGCTCTCTTTTAACAGTCTGTCTCCGTTCTCAGTCTCAACCCTTCTCGCTCTCTTTTAACTCCCTGTCTCCACTCTCAGTCTCCCTTCTCTCCCTCTCTTTTAACTGTCTGTCTCCATTCTCAGTCTCGCCCCTTCTCGCTCTCTTTTTAATATTTGTTCCACTCTCTGTCTCACGCCTTCATGCTCACGTTTAACTCTCTGTGTCCGCTCTCAGTCTCAGTCATTCTTGCTCTCTTTTAACTCTCTGTCTCCACTCTCAGTCTCCCTCCTTCTCGCTCTCTTTTAACTCTTTGTCTCCACTCTCAGTCTCCCGTCTTCTCGCTCTTTTTTAACACACTGTCTCCACTGTCAGTCTAGCTCCATCTCTCTCTCTTTGAACTCTCTGTCTCCGCTCTCAGTCTAGCTCCTTCTCGCTCTCCTTTAACTCTTTGTTCCACTCTGTCTCACTCCTTCATGCTCACGTTTACCTCTCTGTGTCCGCTCTCAGTCACACGCCTTCTCGCTCTCTTTTAACTCTCTGTCTCCACTCTAAGTCTCCCTCCTTCTCGCTCTCTTTTAACTCTTTTTTCCACTTTCAGTCTTGCTCCTTCATGCTCACATTTAAATCTCTGTGTCCTATCTCAGTCTCGCTCCTTCCCGCTCTCTTTTAAATCTCTGTCTCATCTCTCAGTCTCGCTGCTTCTCGCTCTCTTTGAACTCTGTGTCTCCACTCTTAGTCTCCCTCCTTCTCGTTCTCTTTTAACTCTTTGTCTCCACTGTCAGTCTCTCTTCTTCTCGCTCTCTTTGAACTGTCTATCTCCGTTCTCAGTCTCGCCACTTCTCGCTCTCATTTCACACTCTGTCTCCGCTCACAGTCACACTAATTCTCGCTCACTTTTAACTCTCTGTCTCAGTCCTTCATGCTCACGTTTAACTCAATGTGTCTGCTCTCAGTCTCACTCCTTCTCGCTCTCTTTTAACTCTCTGTCTCTGGTCTCTGTCTCGCAGCTTCTCGCTCTGTTGTAACTCTCTTTCTCCTCTCTCAGTCTCGCCCCTTCTCGCTCTCTGTTAAGTCTCTGTCTCCGCTCTCAGTCTCGCTCCTTCTCGCTCTCTTTTAACTCTTTGTCTCCCCTCTCAGTCTCACTCCTTCCCGCTCTCTTTTAAATCTCAGTCTCCGCTCTCAGTCTCACTCCTTCTCGCTCTCCTTTAACTCTTTGTTCCACTCTCAGTCTCACTCCTTCATGCTCACATTTAACTCTCTGTGTCCGCTCTCAGTCACACTCCTTCTCGCTCTCTGACTCTCTGTCTCCACTCTAAGTTTCCCTCCTTCTCACTCCCTTTTAACTCTTTGTATCCACTCTCAGTCTCCCTTCTCCTCGCTCTCTTTTAACTCTCTGTCTCCGCTCTCAGTCTTGCTCTTTCCCGCTCTCTTTTAACTCTCTGTCTCCTCTCTCAGACTCGCTCCTTCCCGCTCTCTTTTAACTCTCTGTGTCCGCTTTCAGTCTTGCTCCTTCTTGCTCTCTTTTAACTCTTTGTTCCACTCACTGTCACGCTCCTTCATGCTCACGTTTAACTCTCTGACTCCACTCTCTGTCTCCCTGCTTCTCGCTCTCTTTTAAGGTCTTTGTCTCCACTCTCAGTCTCACCCCTTCTCGCTCTCTTTTAACTCTCTGTCTCCGCTCTCAGTCTCGCTCCTTCTCGCTTTCTTTTAACACTCTGTCTCTGCTCACAGTCTCACTCCTTCTCGCTCTCTTTTAACTCTCTGTCTCCGTTCTCAGTCTTGGTCCTTCTCGCTACCTTTTAACTCCCTTTCTCCGCTCTCAGTCTCACTCCTTCTTGCTCTCTTTTACCTGTCTGTCTCCGTTCTCAGTCTCACCCCTTCTCGCTCTCTTTTAACTCCCTGTCTCCACTCTCAGTCTCCCTTCTTCTCGCTCTCTTTTAACTCACTTCTCCGCTCTCAGACTCACTCCTTCTCACTCTCTTTTAACTCTCTGGCTCGACTCTCAGTCTCCCTCCTTCTCGCTCTCTTTTAACTCTCTGTCTCCACTCTCAGTCTCACTCCTTCTCGCTCTCTTTTAACAGTCTGTCTCCGTTCTCAGTCTCAACCCTTCTCGCTCTCTTTTAACTCCCTGTCTCCACTCTCAGTCTCCCTTCTCTCCCTCTCTTTTAACTGTCTGTCTCCATTCTCAGTCTCGCCCCTTCTCGCTCTCTTTTTAATATTTGTTCCACTCTCTGTCTCACGCCTTCATGCTCACGTTTAACTCTCTGTGTCTGCTCTCAGTCTCAGTCCTTCTTGCTCTCTTTTAACTCTCTGTCTCCACTCTCAGTCTCCCTCCTTCTCGCTCTCTTTTAACTCTTTGTCTCCACTCTCAGTCTCCCGTCTTCTCGCTCTTTTTTAACACACTGTCTCCACTGTCAGTCTAGCTCCATCTCTCTCTCTTTGAACTCTCTGTCTCCGCTCTCAGTCTAGCTCCTTCTCGCTCTCCTTTAACTCTTTGTTCCACTCTGTCTCACTCCTTCATGCTCACGTTTACCTCTCTGTGTCCGCTCTCAGTCACACGCCTTCTCGCTCTCTTTTAACTCTCTGTCTCCACTCTAAGTCTCCCTCCTTCTCGCTCTCTTTTAACTCTTTTTTCCACTTTCAGTCTTGCTCCTTCATGCTCACATTTAAATCTCTGTGTCCTATCTCAGTCTCGCTCCTTCCCGCTCTCTTTTAAATCTCTGTCTCATCTCTCAGTCTCGCTGCTTCTCGCTCTCTTTGAACTCTGTGTCTCCACTCTTAGTCTCCCTCCTTCTCGTTCTCTTTTAACTCTTTGTCTCCACTGTCAGTCTCTCTTCTTCTCGCTCTCTTTGAACTGTCTATCTCCGTTCTCAGTCTCGCCACTTCTCGCTCTCATTTCACACTCTGTCTCCGCTCACAGTCTCACTAATTCTCGCTCACTTTTAACTCTCTGTCTCAGTCCTTCATGCTCACGTTTAACTCAATGTGTCTGCTCTCAGTCTCACTCCTTCTCGTTCTCTTTTAACTCTCTGTCTCTGGTCTCTGTCTCGCAGCTTCTCGCTCTGTTGTAACTCTCTTTCTCCGCTCTCAGTCTCGCCCCTTCTCGCTCTCTGTTAAGTCTCTGTCTCCGCTCTCAGTCTCGCTCCTTCTCGCTCTCTTTTAACTCTTTGTCTCCCCTCTCAGTCTCGCTCCTTCCCGCTCTCTTTTAAATCTCTGTCTCCGCTCTCAGTCTCACTCCTTCTCGCTCTCCTTTAACTCTTTGTTCCACTCTCAGTCTCACTCCTTCATGCTCACGTTTAACTCTCTGTGTCCGCTCTCAATCACACTCCTTCTCGCTCTCTGACTCTCTGTCTCCACTCTAAGTTTCCCTCCTTCTCACTCCCTTTTAACTCTTTGTATCCACTCTCAGTCTCCCTTCTCCTCGCTCTCTTTTAACTCTCTGTCTCCATTCTCAGTCTCACACCTTCTCGCTCTATTTTAACTCTCTGTCTCCGCTCTCAGTCTCGCTCCTTCTCGCTCTCTTTTCACACTCTGTCTCCGCTCACAGTCTCACTAATTCTCGCTCGCTTTTAAAGCTCTGTCTCCGCTCTCAGCCTCACTCCTTCTCGCTCTCTTTTAACTCCCTGGCTCGACTCTCAGTCTCCCTTCTCTCGCTCTCTTTTAACTCTCTGCCTCCACTCTCAGTTTCCCTCCTTCTCGCTCTCTTTTAACTATTTGTTCCACTCTCTGTCTCACGCCTTCATGCTCACGTTTAACTCTCTGTGTCCGCTCTCAGTCTCAGTCCTTCTTGCTCTCTTTTAACTCTCTGTCTCCACTCTCAGTCTCCCTCCTTCTCGCTCTCTTTTAACTCTTTGTCTCCACTCTCAGTCTCCCGTCTTCTCGCTCTTTTTTAACACACTGTCTCCACTGTCAGTCTAGCTCCATCTCTCTCTCTTTGAACTCTCTGTCTCCGCTCTCAGTCTCGCTCCTTCTCGCTCTCCTTTAACTCTTTGTTCCGCTCTGTCTCACTCCTTCATGCTCACGTTTAACTCTCTGTGTCCGCTCTCAGTCACACGCCTTCTCGCTCTCTTTTAACTCTCTGTCTCCACTCAAAGACTCCCTCCTTCTCGCTCTCTTTTAACTCTTTTTTCCACTCTCAGTCTTGCTCCTTCACGCTCACATTTAAATTTCCGTGTCCTATCTCAGTCTCGCTCCTTCCCGCTCTCTTTTAAATCTCTGTCTCCTCTCTCAGTCTCACTCCTTCTCGCTCTCCTTTAACTCTTTGTTCCACTCTCAGTCTCACTCCTTCATGCTCACGTTTAACTCTCTGTGTCCGCTCTCAGTCACAATCCTTCTCGCGCTCTAACTCTCTGTCTCCACTCTAAGTTTCCCTCCTTCTCGCTCCCTTTTAACTCTTTATATCCACTCTCAGTCTCCCTTCTTCTCGCTCTCTTTTAACTCTCTGTCTCCACTCTCAGTCTCACCCCTACTCGCTCTCTTTAAAATCTTTGTCTCCGCTCTCAGTCTCGCTCCTTCTCGCTCTCTTTTCACACTCTGTCTCCGCTCACAGTCTCACTAATTCTCGCTCTCTTTTAAATCTCTGTCTCCATTCTCAGTCTCGGTCCTTCTCGCTCTCTTTTAAATCTCTGTCTCCGCTCTCAGCCTCACTCCTTCTCGCTCTCTTTTAACTCTCTGGCTCGACTCTAAGTCTCCCTCCTTCTCGCTCTCTTTTAACTCTCTGCCTCCACTCTCAGTTTCCCTCCTTCTCGCTCTCTTTTAACAGTCTGTCTCCGTTCTCAGTCTCACCCCTTCTGGATCTCTTTTAACTCCCTGTCTCCACTCTCAGTCTCCCTTCTCTCTCTATCTTTTAACTGTCTGTCTCCATTCTCAGTCTCGCCCCTTCTCGCTCTCTTTTAACTATTTGATCCATTCTCTGTCTCACTCCTTCATGCTCACGTTTAACTCTCTGTGTCCGCTCTCAGTCAAACTCCTTCTCGCTCTCTTTTAACTCTCTGTCTCCACTCTAAGTCTCCCTCCTTCTCGCTCTCTTTTAACTCTTTGTCTCCACTCTCAGTTTCCCTTCTTCTCGCTCTCTTTTAACTCTGTCTCCGTTCACAGTCTCGCCCCTTCTCGCTCTCTTTTAACTCTCTGTCTCCGCTCTCAGTTTCGCTCTTTGTCACATTCTTTTAAATCTCTGTCTCCGCTCTCAGTCTCAGACCTTCTCGCTCACTTTTAACTCCCTGTCTCCACACTCAGTCTCCCTCCTTCTTGCTCACTTTTAACTCTTTGTCTCCACTCCCAGTCTCCATTCTTCTCGCTCTCTTTGAACTGTCTGTCTCCGTTCTTAGTCTCGCCACTTCTCCCTCTCTTTTCACACTCTGTCTCCGCTCACAGTCTCACTAATTCTCGCTCTCTTTTAAATCTCTGTCTCCGTTCTCAGTCTCGGTCCTTCTCGCTCACTTTTAACTCTCTGTCTCCGCTCTCAGTCTCACTCCTTCTCGCTCTCTTTTAACTCTCTGTCTCCGCTCTCAGTCTCGCTCCTTCTCACTCTCTTTTAAATCTCTGTCTCCGCTCTCAATCTCGGACCTTCTCGCTCACTTTTAACTCTTCGTTCCACTTTCTGTCTCACTCCTTCATGCTCACGTTTAACTCTCTGTGTTCGCTCTCAGTCTCACTCCTTCTCGCTCTCTTTTAACTCTCTGTCTCCACACTCAGTCTCCCTTTTTCTCGCTCTCTTTTAACTCTTTGTCTCCACTCTCAGTCTCCATTCTTCTCACTCTCTTTTAACTCACTGTCTCCGCTCTCAGTCTCGCTCCATCTCTCTCTCTTTGAACTCTCTGTCTCCGCTCTCAGTCTCGCTCCTTCCCGCTCTCTTTTAAATCTCTGTCTCCGCTCTCAGTCTTGCTCCTTCCCGCTCTCTTTTAAATCTCTGTCTCCGCTCTCAGTCTTGCTCCTTCTCGCTCTGTTTTAACTCTTTGTTCCACTCTCTGTCTCGCTCCTTCATGCTTATGTTTAACTCTCTGTGTCCGCTCTCAGTCTCCCTCCTTCTTGCTCTCTTTTAACACTTTGTCTCCACTCTCAGTCTCCCTTCTTCTCGCTCTCTTTTAACTGCCTGTCTCCGTTCTCAGTCTCACCCCTTCTCGCTCGCTTTTAACTCTTTGTTCCACTCTTAGTCTCGCTCCTTCACGCTCTCTTTTAACTCTGTGTCTCCACTCTAAGTCTCCCACCTGCTCGCTCTCTTTTAACTCTTTGTCTCCACTCTCAGTCTCCCTTCCTCTCACTCTCTTTTAACTGTCTGTCTCCGCTCACAGTCTCGCCCCTTCTCATTCTCTTTTAACTCTATGTCTCCGCTCTCAGTTTCGCTCCTTGTCACTCTCTTTTAAATCTCTGTCTCCTCTCTCAATCTCAATCCTTCTCGCTCAATTTTAACTCTCTGTCTCCGCTGTCAGTCTCGCTCCTTCTCGCTCTCTTTTAACTCTTTGTTCCACTCTCAGTCTCCCTCCTTCTTGCTCTCTTTTAACTCTTTGTCTCCACTCTAAGTCTGCCTTCATCTCACTCACTTTTAACTCTCTGTCTCCGTTCTCAGTCTCGCCCCTTCTCACTCTCTTTTAACTCTCAGTATCCGCTCTCAGTCTACTCCTTCTCGCTCTCTTTTAACTGTCTGTCTCCTTTCACAGTCTCGCCCCTTCTCGCTCTCTTTTAACTCTCTGTCTCCGCTCTCAGTTTCGCTCCTTGTCACTCTCTTTTAAATCTCTGTCTCCGCTCTCAGTCTCAGACCTTCTCGCTCACTTTTCACTCTTTGTCTCCACTCTCAGTCTCCCTTCTTCTCGCTCTCTTTGAACTGTCTGTCTCCGTTCTCAGTCTCGCCACTTCTCCCTCTCTTTTCACACTCGGTCTCCGCTCACAGTCTCACTAATTCTCGCTCTCTTTTAAATCTCTGTCTCCGTTCTCAGTTTTGGTCCTTCTCGCTCTCTTTTAACTCTCTGTCTCCGCTCTCAGTTTCACTCCTTCTCGCTCTATTTTAACTCTCTGTCTCCGCTCTCAGTCTCGCTCCTTCTCACTCTCTTTTAAATCTCTGTCTCCGCTCTCAATCTCGGACCTTCTCGCTCACTTTTAAATCTTTGTTCCACTTTCTGTCTCACTCCTTCATGCTCACGTTTAACTCTCTGTGTCCGCTCTCAGTCTCGCTCCTTCTCACTCTCTTTTAAATCTCTGTCTCCACAGTCAGTCTCCCTTTATCTCGCTCTCTTTTAACTCTCTGTCTCAGTCCTTCATGCTCACATTTAACTCAATGTGTCTGCTCTCAGTCTCACTCCTTCTCGCTCTCTTTGAAATCTCTGTCTCTGGTCTCTGTCTCGCAGCTTCTCGCTCTGTTTTAACTCTCTTTCTCCGCTCTCAGTCTCGCCCCTTCTCGCTCTCTGTGAAGTCTCTGTCTCCGCTCTCAGTCTCGCTCCTTCTCGCTCTCTTTAAAATCTTTGTCTCCACTCTCAGTCTCCCTTCTTCTCGCTCTCTTTTAACTCACTGTCTCCGCTCTCAGACTCGCTCCATCTCTCTCTCTTTGAACTCTCTGTCTCCCCTCTCAGTCTCGCTCCTTCCCGCTCTCTTTTAAATCTCTGTCTCCGCTCTCAGTCTCACTCCTTCTCGCTCTCCTTTAACTCTTTGTATCCACTCTCAGTCTCCCTTCTTCTCGCTCTCTTTTAACTGTCTGTCTCCGTTCTCAGTCTCACCCCTTCTCGCTCTCTTTTAACTCCCTGTCTCCACTCTCAGTCTCCCTTCTCTCCCTATCTTTTAACTGTCTGTCTCCATTCTCAGTCTCGACCCTTCTCGCTCTCTTTTAACTATTTGTTCCACTCTCTGTCTCACTCCTTCATGCTCACGTTTAACTCTCTGTGTCCGCTCTCAGTCAAACTCCTTCTCTCTCTCTTTTAACTCTCTGTCTCCACTCTAAGTCTCCCTCCTTCTCGCTCTCTTTTAACTCTTTGTCTCCACTCTCAGTTTCCCTTCTTCTCGCTCTCTTTTAACTGTCTGTCTCCGTTCACAGTCTCGCCCCTTCTCGCTCTCTTTTAACTCTCTGTCTCCGCTCTCAGTTTCGCTCCTTGTCACTCTCTTTTAAATCTCTGTCTCCGCTCTCAGTCTCAGACCTTCTCGTTCACTTTTAACTCCCTGTCTCCACACTCAGTCTCCCTCCTTCTTGCTCACTTTTAACTCTTTGTCTCCACTCTCAGTCTCCCTTCTTCTCGCTCTCTTTGAACTGTCTGTCTCTCTTCTTAGTCTCGCCACTTCTCGCTCTCTTTTCACACTCTGTCTCCGCTCCCAGTCTCACTAATTCTCGCTCTCTTTTAAATCTCAGTCTCCGTTCTCAGTCTCGGTCCTTCTCGCTCTCTTTTAACTCTCTGTCTCCGCTCTCAGTCTCACTCCTTCTCGCTCTCTTTTAACTCTCTGTCTCCGCTCTCAGTCTCACTCCTTCTCACTCTCTTTTAAATCTCTGTCTCCGCTCTCAATCTCGGACCTTCTCGCTCACTTTTAAATCTTTGTTCCACTTTCTGTCTCACTCCTTCATGCTCACGTCTAACTCTCTGTATCCGCTCTCAGTCTCGCTCCTTCTCACTGTCTTTTAAATCTCTGTCTCCGCTCTCAGTCTCAGACCTTCTCGCTCACTTTTAACTCCCTGTCTCCGCTCTCAGTCTCGCTCCTTCTCGCTCTCTTTTAACTCTTTGTTCCACTCTCTGTCTCGCTCCTTCATGCTCACGTTTAACTCTCTGTCTCCACACTCAGTCTTCCTCTTTCTCGCTCTCTTTTAAGTCTTTGTCTCCACTCTCAGTCTCCCTTCCTCTCGCTCTCTTTGAATTGTCTGTCTCCGTTCTCAGACTCGCCACTTCTCGCTCTCTTTTAAATCTCTGTCTCCGCACTCAGTCGCAGATCTTCTCGCTCACTTTTAACTATTTGTTCCACTTTCTGTCTCACTCCTTCATGCTCACGTTTAACTCTCTGTGTTCGCTCTCAGTCTCACTCCTTCTCGCTCTCTTTTAACTCTCTGTCTCCACACTCAGTCTCCCTTTTTCTCGCTCTCTTTTAACTCTTTGTCTCCACTCTCAGTCTCCATTCTTCTCGCTCTCTTTTAACTCACTGTCTCCACTCTCAGTCTCGCTCCATCTCTCTCTCTTTGAACTCTCTGTCTCCGCTCTCAGTCTCGCTCCTTCCCGCTCTCTTTTAAATCTCTGTCTCCGCTCTCAGTCTTGCTCCGTCTCGCTCTGTTCTGACTCTTTGTTCCACTCTCTGTCTCGCTCATTCATGCTTATGTTTAACTCTCTGTGTCCGCTCTCAGTCACCCTCCTTCTCTCTCTCTTTTAACTGCCTGTCTCCGTTCTCAGTCTCGCCCCTTCTCGCTCTCTTTTAACTCCCTGACTCCGCTCTCAGTCTCGCTCCTTCTCGCTCTCTTTTAACTCTCTGTCTCCGTTCACAGTCTCGCCCCTTCTCGCTCTCTTTTAACTCTCTGTCTCCGCTCACAGTTTCGCTCCTTGTCACTCTCTTTTAAATCTCTGTCTCCGCTCTCAGTCTCAGACCTTCTCGCTCACTTTTAACTCCCTGTCTCCACAATCAGTCTCCCTCTATCTTGCTCACTTTTAACTCTTTGTCTCCACTCTCAGTCTCCCTTCTTCTCGCTCTCTTTGAACTGTCTGTCTCCGTTCTCAGTCTCGCCACTTCTCGCTCTCTTTTCACACTCGGTCTCCGCTCACAGTCTCACTAATTCTCGCTCTCTTTTAAATCTCTGTCTCCGTTCTCAGTCTTGGTCCTTCTCGCTCTCTTTTAACTCTCTGTCTCCGCTCTGTTTCACTCCTTCTCGCTCTCTTTTAACTCTCTGTCTCCGCTCTCAGTCTCGCTCCTTCTCACTCTCTTTTAAATCTCTGTTTCCGCTCTCAATCTCGGACCTTCTCGCTCACTTTTAAATCTTTGTTTCACTTTCTGTCTCACTCCTTCATGCTCACGTTTAACTCTCTGTGTCCGCTCTCAGTCTCGCTCCTTCTCACTCTCTTTTAAATCTCTGTCTCCACACTCAGTCTCGTTTTTTCTCGCTCTCTTTTAACTCTTTGTCTCCACTCTCAGTATCCATTGTTCTCGCTCTCTTTTAACTCACTGTCTCCGCTCTCAGTCTCGCTCCATCTCTCTCTCTTTGAACACTCTATCTCCGCTCTCAGTCTTGCTCCTTCTCGCTCTGTTTTAACTCTTTGTTCCACTCTCTGTCTTGCTCCTTCATGCTTATGTTTAACTCTCTGTGTCCGCTCTCAGTCTCCCTCCTTCTCGCTCTCTTTTAACACTTTGTCTCCACTCTCAGTCTACTTTCTTCTCGCTCTCTTTTAACTGCCTGTCTCCGTTCTCAGTCTCGCCCCTTCTCGCTGTCTTTTAACTCTCTGTCTCCGCTCTCAGTCTCGTTCCTTCTCGCTCTCTTTTACCTCCCTGTCTCCGCTCTCAGTCTCACTCCTTCTCGCTCTCCTTTAACTCTTTGTATCCACTCTCAGTCTCCCTTCTTCTCGCTCTCTTTTAACTGTCTGTCTCCGTTCTCAGTCTCACCCCTTCTCGCTCTCTTTTAACTCCCTGTCTCCACTCTCAGTCTCCCTTCTCTCCCTATCTTTTAACTGTCTGTCTCCATTCTCAGTCTCGACCCTTCTCGCTCTCTTTTAACTATTTGTTCCACTCTCTGTCTCACTCCTTCATGCTCACGTTTAACTCTCTGTGTCCGCTCTCAGTCAAACTCCTTCTCTCTCTCTTTTAACTCTCTGTCTCCACTCTAAGTCTCCCTCCTTCTCGCTCTCTTTTAACTCTTTGTCTCCACTCTCAGTTTCCCTTCTTCTAGCACTCTTTTAACTGTCTGTCTCCGTTCACAGTCTCGCCGCTTCTCGCTCTCTTTTAACTCTCTGTCTCCGCTCTCAGTTTCGCTCCTTGTCACTCTCTTTTAAATCTCTGTCTCCGCTCTCAGTCTCAGACCTTCTCGTTCACTTTTAACTCCCTGTCTCCACACTCAGTCTCCCTCCTTCTTGCTCACTTTTAACTCTTTGTCTCCACTCTCAGTCTCCCTTCTTCTCGCTCTCTTTGAACTGTCTGTCTCTCTTCTTAGTCTCGCCACTTCTCGCTCTCTTTTCACACTCTGTCTCCGCTCCCAGTCTCACTAATTCTCGCTCTCTTTTAAATCTCAGTCTCCGTTCTCAGTCTCGGTCCTTCTCGCTCTCTTTTAACTCTCTGTCTCCGCTCTCAGTCTCGCTCCTTCTCACTCTCTTTTAAATCTCTGTCTCCGCTCTCAATCTCGGACCTTCTCGCTCACTTTTAAATCTTTGTTCCACTTTCTGTCTCACTCCTTCATGCTCACGTTTAACTCTCTGTATCCGCTCTCAGTCTCGCTCCTTCTCACTGTCTTTTAAATCTCTGTCTCCGCTCTCAGTCTCAGACCTTCTCGCTCACTTTTAACTCCCTGTCTCCGCTCTCAGTCTCGCTCCTTCTCGCTCTCTTTTAACTCTTTGTTCCATTCTCTGTCTCGCTCCTTCATGCTCACGTTTAACTCTCTGTCTCCACACTCAGTCTTCCTCATTCTCGCTCTCTTTTAACTCTTTGTCTCCACTCTCTGTCTCCCTTCCTCTCGCTCTCTTTGAATTGTCTGTCTCCGTTCTCAGTCTCGCCACTTCTCGCTCTCTTTTAAATCTCTGTCTCCGCACTCAGTCGCAGATCTTCTCGCTCACTTTTAACTATTTGTTCCACTTTCTGTCTCACTCCTTCATGCTCACGTTTAACTCTCTGTGTTCGCTCTCAGTCTCACTCCTTCTCGCTCTCTTTTAACTCTCTGTCTCCACACTCAGTCTCCCTTTTTCTCGCTCTCTTTTAACTCTTTGTCTCCACTCTCAGTCTCCATTCTTCTCGCTCTCTTTTAACTCACTGTCTCCACTCTCAGTCTCGCTCCATCTCTCTCTCTTTGAACTCTCTGTCTCCGATCTCAGTCTCGCTCCTTCCCGCTCTCTTTTAAATCTCTGTCTCCGCTCTCAGTCTTGCTCCGTCTCGCTCTGTTCTGACTCTTTGTTCCACTCTCTGTCTCGCTCATTCATGCTTATGTTTAACTCTCTGTGACCGCTCTCAGTCACCCTCCTTCTCTCTCTCTTTTAACTGCCTGTCTCCGTTCTCAGTCTCGCCCCTTCTCGCTCTCTTTTAACTCCCTGACTCCGCTATCAGTCTCACTCCTTCTCGCTCTCTTTTAACTCTCTGTCTCCGTTCACAGTCTCACCCCTTCTCGCTCTCTTTTAACTCTCTGTCTCTGCTCTCAGTTTCGCTCCTTGTCACTCTCTTTTAAATCTCTGTCTCCGCTCTCAGTCTCAGACCTTCTCGCTCACTTTTAACTCCCTGTCTCCACAATCAGTCTCCCTCTATCTTGCTCACTTTTAACTCTTTGTCTCCACTCTCAGTCTCCCTTCTTCTCGCTCTCTTTGAACTGTCTGTCTCCGTTCTCAGTCTCGCCACTTCTCGCTCTCTTTTCACACTCGGTCTCCGCTCACAGTCTCACTAATTCTCGCTCTCTTTTAAATCTCTGTCTCCGTTCTCAGTCTTGGTCCTTCTCGCTCTCTTTTAACTCTCTGTCTCCGCTCTGTTTCACTCCTTCTCGCTCTCTTTTAACTCTCTGTCTCCGCTCTCAGTCTCGCTCCTTCTCATTCTCTTTTAAATCTCTGTTTCCGCTCTCAATCTCGGACCTTCTCGCTCACTTTTAAATCTTTGTTTCACTTTCTGTCTCACTCCTTCATGCTCACGTTTAACTCTCTGTGTCCGCTCTCAATCTCGCTCCTTCTCACTCTCATTTAAATCTCTGTCTCCACACTCAGTCTCGTTTTTTCTCGCTCTCTTTTAACTCTTTGTCTCCACTCTCAGTATCCATTGTTCTCGCTCTCTTTTAACTCACTGTCTCCGCTCTCAGTCTCGCTCCATCTCTCTCTCTTTGAACACTCTATCTCCGCTCTCAGTCTTGCACCTTCTCGCTCTGTTTTAACTCTTTGTTCCACTCTCTGTCTTGCTCCTTCATGCTTATGTTTAACTCTCTGTGTCCGCTCTCAGTCTCCCTCCTTCTCGCTCTCTTTTAACACTTTGTCTCCACTCTCAGTCTACCTTCTTCTCGCTCTCTTTTAACTGCCTGTCTCCGTTCTCAGTCTCGCCCCTTCTCGCTCTCTTTTAACTCTCTGTCTCCGCTCTCAGTCTCGCTCCTTCTCGCTCTCTTTTAACTCTTTGTTCCACTCTTAGTCTCGCTCCTTCACGCTCTCTTTAAACTCTCTGTCTCCACTCTAAGTCTCCCTCATTCTCGCTCTCTTTTAACTCTTTGTCTCCACTCTCAGTCTCCCTTCTTCTCACTCTCTTTTTACTGTCTGTCTCCGCTCACAGTCTTGCCCATTCTCATTCTCTTTTAACTCTCTGTCTCCGCTCTCAGTTTCGCTCCTTGTCACTCTCTTTTAAATCTCTGTCTCCGCTCTCAGTCTCACTCCTTCTCGCTCTCCTTTAACTCTTTGTATCCACTCTCAGTCTCCCTTCTTCTCGCTCTCTTTTAACTGTCTGTCTCCGTTCTCAGTCTCACCCCTTCTCGCTCTCTTTTAACTCCCTGTCTCCACTCTCAGTCTCCCTTCTCTCCCTATTTTTTAACTGTCTGTCTCCATTCTCAGTCTCGACCCTTCTCGCTCTTTTTTAACTATTTGTTCCACTCTCTGTCTCACTCCTTCATGCTCACGTTTAACCCTCTGTGTCCGCTCTCAGTCAAACTCCTTCTCTCTCTCTTTTAACTCTCTGTCTCCACTCCAAGTCTCCCTCCTTCTCGCTCTCTTTTAACTCTTTGTCTCCACTCTCAGTTTCCCTTCTTCTCGCACTCTTTTAACTGTCTGTCTCCGTTCACAGTCTCGCCCCTTCTCGCTCTCTTTTAACTCTCTGTCTCCGCTCTCAGTTTCGCTCCTTGTCACTCTCTTTTAAATCTCTGTCTCCGCTCTCAGTCTCAGACCTTCTCGTTCACTTTTAACTCCCTGTCTCCACACTCAGTCTCCCTCCTTCTTGCTCACTTTTAACTCTTTGTCTCCACTCTCAGTCTCCCTTCTTCTCGCTCTCTTTGAACTGTCTGTCTCCGTTCTTAGTCTCGCCACTTCTCGCTCTCTTTTCACACTCTGTCTCCGCTCCCAGTCTCACTAATTCTCGCTCTCTTTTAAATCTCAGTCTCCGTTCTCAGTCTCGGTCCTTCTCGCTCTCTTTTAACTCTCTGTCTCCGCTCTCAGTCTCACTCCTTCTCGCTCTCTTTTAACTCTCTGTCTCCGCTCTCAGTCTCGCTCCTTCTCACTCTCTTTTAAATCTCTGTCTCCGCTCTCAATCTCAGACCTTCTCGCTCACTTTTAAATCTTTGTTCCACTTTCTGTCTCACTCCTTCATGCTCACGTTTAACTCTCTGTATCCGCTCTCAGTCTCGCTCCTTCTCACTGTCTTTTAAATCTCTGTCTCCGCTCTCAGTCTCAGACCTTCTCGCTCACTTTTAACTCCCTGTCTCCGCTCTCAGTCTCGCTCCTTCTCGCTCTCTTTTAACTCTTTGTTCCACTCTCTGTCTCGCTCCTTCATGCTCACGTTTAACTCTCTGTCTCCACACTCAGTCTTCCTCATTCTCGCTCTCTTTTAACTCTTTGTCTCCACTCTCAGTCTCCCTTCCTCTCGCTCTCTTTGAATTGTCTGTCTCCGTTCTCAGTCTCGCCACTTCTCGCTCTCTTTTAAATCTCTGTCTCCGCACTCAGTCGCAGATCTTCTCGCTCACTTTTAACTCTTCGTTCCACATTCTGTCTCACTCCTTCATGCTCACGTTTAACTCTCTGTGTTCGCTCTCAGTCTCACTCCTTCTCGCTCTCTTTTAACTCTCTGTCTCCACACTCAGTCTCCCTTTTTCTCGCTCTCTTTTAACTCTTTGTCTCCACTCTCAGTCTCCATTCTTCTCGCTCTCTTTTAACTCACTGTCTCCACTCTCAGTCTCGCTCCATCTCTCTCTCTTTGAACTCTCTGTCTCCGCTCTCTGTCTCGCTCCTTCCCGCTCTGTTTTAAATCTCTGTCTCCGCTCTCAGTCTTGCTCCGTCTCGCTCTGTTTTGACTCTTTGTTCCACTCTCTGTCTCGCTCATTCATGCTTATGTTTAACTCTCTGTGTCCGCTCTCAGTCTCCCTCCTTCTCTCTCTCTTTTAACTGCCTGTCTCCGTTCTCAGTCTCGCCCCTTCTCGCTCTCTTTTAACTCCCTGTCTCCGCTCTCAGTCTCGCTCCTTCTCGCTCTCTTTTAACTCTTTGTTCCACTCTTAGTCTCGCTCCTTCACGATCTCTTTTAACTCTGTGTCCCACTCTAAGTATCCCTCCTTCTCGCTCTCTTTTAACTCTTTGTCTCCACTCTCAGTCTCCCTTCTTTGCACTCTCTTTTAACAGTCTGTCTCCGCTCACAGTCTCGCCCCTTCTCATTCTCTTTTATCTCTCTGTCTCCGCTCTCAGTTTCGCTCCTTGTCACTCTCTTTAAATCTCTGTCTCCGCTCTCAGTCTCAATCCTTCTCGCTCACTATTAACTCTCTGTCTCCGCTCTGAGTCTCGCTCCTTCTCGCTCTCTTTTAACTCTTTGTTCCACTCTTAGTCTCAATCCTTCACGCTCTCTTTTAACTCTCTGTCTCCCTTTGAAGGCTCCCTCCTTCTTGCTCTCTTTTAACTCGTTGTCTCCACTCTCAGTCTACCTTCTTCTTGCTCTCTTTTAACTCTCTGTCTCCGCTCTCAGTCTCTCTCCTTCTCGCTCTCTTTTAACTCTCTGTCTCCACTCTCAGTCTCCCTCCTTCTTGCTCTCTTTTAACTCTTTGTCTCCACTCTCAGTCTGCCTTCATCTCGCTCACTTTTAACTCTCTGTCTCCGTACTCAGTCTCGCCCCTTCTCGCTCTCTTTTAACTCTCAGTATCCGCTCTCAGTCAACTCCTTCTCGCTCTCTTTTAACTGTCTGTCTCCGTTCACAGTCTCGCCCCTTCTCGCTCTCTTTTAACTCTCTGTCTCCGCTCTCAGTTTCGCTCCTTGTCACTCTCTTTTATATCTCTGTCTCCGCTCTCAGTCTCAGACCTTCTCGCTCACTTTTAACTCCCTGTCTCCACAATCAGTCTCCCTCCATCTTGCTCACTTTTAACTCTTTGTCTCCACTCTCAGTCTCCCTTCTTCTCGCTCTCTTTGAACTGTCTGTCTCCGTTCTCAGTCTCGCCACTTCTCGCTCTCTTTTCACACTCGGTCTCCGCTCACAGTCTCACTAATTCTCGCTCTCTTTTAAATCTCTGTCTCCGTTCTCAGTCTTGGTCCTTCTCGCTCTCTTTTAACTCTCTGTCTCCGCTCTGTTTCACTCCTTCTCGCTCTCTTTTAACTCTCTGTCTCCGCTCTCAGTATCGCTCCTTCTCACTCTCTTTTAAATCTCTGTCTCCGCTCTCAATCTCGGACCTTCTCGCTCACTTTTAAATCTTTGTTTCACTTTCTGTCTCACTCCTTCATGCTCACGTTTAACTCTCTGTGTCCGCTCTCAGTCTCGCTCCTTCTCATTCTCTTTTAAATCTCTGTCTCCACACTCAGTCTCCCTTTTTCTCGCTCTCTTTTAACTCTTTGTCTCCACTCTCAGTATCCATTGTTCTCGCTCTCTTTTAACTCACTGTCTCCGCTCTCAGTCTCGCTCCATCTCTCTCTCTTTGAACACTCTGTCTCCGCTCTCAGTCTTGCTCCTTCTCGCTCTGTTTTAACTCTTTGTTCCACTCTATGTCTTGCTACTTCATGCTTATGTTTAACTCTGTGTGTCCGCTCTCAGTCTCCCTCCTTCTCGCTCTCTTTTAACACTTTGTCTCCACTCTCAGTCTACCTTCTTCTCGCTCTCTTTTAACTGCCTGTCTCCGTTCTCAGTCTCGCCCCTTCTCGCTCTCTTTTAACTCTCTGTCTCCGCTCTCAGTCTCGCTCCTTCTCGCTCTCTTTTAACTCTTTGTTCCACTCTTAGTCTCGCTCCTTCACGCTCTCTTTTAACTCTCTGTCTCCACTCTAAGTCTCCCTCCTTCTCGCTCTCTTTTAACTCTTTGTCTCCACTCTCAGTCTCCCTTCTTCTCACTCTCTTTTTACTGTCTGTCTCCGCTCACAGTCTTGCCCCTTCTCATTCTCTTTTAACTCTCTGTCTCCGCTCTCAGTTTCGCTCCTTGTCACTCTCTTTTAAATCTCTGTCTCCACTCTCAATCTCAAACCTTCTCGCTCAATTTTAACTCCCTGTCTCCGCTGTCAGTCTCGCTCCTTCTCGCTCTCTTTTAACTCTTTGTTCCACTCTTAGTCTCGCTCCTTCCCGCTCTCTTTTAAATCTCTGTCTCCGCTCTCAGTCTCACTCCTTCGCGCTCTCCTTTAACTCTTTGTATCCACTCTCAGTCTCCCTTCTTCTCGCTCTCTTTTAACTGTCTGTCTCCGTTCTCAGTCTCACCCCTTCTCGCTCTCTTTTAACTCCCTGTCTCCACTCTCAGTCTCCCTTCTCTCCCTATCTTTTAACTGTCTGTCTCCATTCTCAGTCTCGACCCTTCTCGCTCTCTTTTAACTATTTGTTCCACTCTCTGTCTCACTCCTTCATGCTCACGTTTAACTCTCTGTGTCCGCTCTCAGTCAAACTCCTTCTCTCTCTCTTTTAACTCTCTGTCTCCACTCTAAGTCTCCCTCCTTCTCGCTCTCTTTTAACTCTTTGTCTCCACTCTTAGTCTCGATCCTTCACGCTCTCTTTTAACTCTCTGTCTCCCTTCGAAGGCTCCCTCCTTCTTGCTCTCTTTTAACTCGTTGTCTCCACTCTCAGTCTACCTTCTTCTCGCTCTCTTTTAACTCTCTGTCTCCGCTCTCAGTCTCTCTCCTTCTCGCTCTCTTTTAACTCTCTGTCTCCGTTCACAGTCTCGCCCCCTCTCGCTCTCTTTTAACTCTCTGTCTCCGCTCTCAGTTTCGCTCCTTGTCACTCTCTTTTAAATCTCTGTCTCCGCTCTCAGTCTCAGACCTTCTCGTTCACTTTTAACTCCCTGTCTCCACACTCAGTCTCCCTCCTTCTTGCTCACTTTTAACTCTTTGTCTCCAGTCTCTGTCTCCCTTCTTCACGCTCCCTTTGAACTGTCTGTCTCCGTTCTTAGTCTCGCCACTTCTCGCTCACTTTTCACACTCTGTCTCCGCTCCCAGTCTCACTAATTCTCGCTCTCTTTTAAATCTCAGTCTCCGTTCTCAGTCTCAGTCCTTCTCGTTCTCTTTTAACTCTCTGTCTCCGCTCTCAGTCTCACTCCTTCTCGCTCTCTTTTAACTCTCTGTCTCCGCTCTCAGTCTCGCTCCTTCTCACTCTCTTTTAAATCTCTGTCTCCGCTCTCAATCTCGGACATTCTCGCTCACTTTTAAATCTTTGTTCCACTTTCTGTCTCACTCCTTCATGCTCACGTTTAACTCTCTGTCTCCGCTCTCAGTCTCGCTCCTTCCCGCTCTCTTTTAAATCTCTGTCTCCGCTCTCAGTCTTGCTCCGTCTCGCTCTGTTTTGACTCTTTGTTCCACTCTCTGTCTCGCTCATTCATGCTTATGTTTAACTCTCTGTGTCCGCTCTCAGTCTCCCTCCTTCTCTCTCTCTTTTAACTGCCTGTCTCCGTTCTCAGTCTCGCCCCTTCTCGCTCTCTTTTAACTCCCTGTCTCCGCTCTCAGTCTCGCTCCTTCTCGCTCTCTTTTAACTCTTTGTTCCACTCTTAGTCTCGCTCCTTCACGATCTCTTTTAACTCTCTGTCCCACTCTAAGTATCCCTCCTTCTCGCTCTCTTTTAACTCTTTGTCTCCACTCTCAGTCTCCCTTCTACTCACTCTCTTTTAACAGTCTGTCTCCAATCACAGTCTCGCCCCTTCTCATTCTCTTATATCTCTCTCTATCCGCTCTCAGTTTCGCTCCTTGTCACTCTCTTTTAAATCTCTCTCTCCGCTCTCAGTCTCAATCCTTCTCGCTCACTTTTAACTCTCTGTCTCCGCTCTGAGTCTCGCTCCTTCTCGCTCTCTTTTAACTCTTTGTTCCACTCTTAGTCTCGATCCTTCACTCTCTCTTTTAACTCTCTGTCTCCCTTCGAAGGCTCCCTCCTTCATGCTCTCTTTTAACTCGTTGTCTCCACTCTCAGTCTACCTTCTTCTTGCTCTCTTTTAACTCTCTGTCTCCGCTCTCAGTCTCTCTCCTTCTCGCTCTCTTTTAACTCTCTGTCTCCACTCTCAGTCTCCCTCCTTCTTGCTCTCTTTTAACTCTTTGTCTCCACTCTCAGTCTGCCTTCATCTCGCTCACTTTTAACTCTCTGTCTCCGTTCTCAGTCTCGCCCCTTCTCGCTCTCTTTTAACTCTCAGTATCCGCTCTCAGTCTACTCCTTCTCGCTCTCTTTTAACTCTCTGTCTCCGTTCACAGTCTCGCCCCTTCTCGCTCTCTTTTAACTCTCTGTCTCCGCTCTCAGTTTCGCTCCTTGTCACTCTCTTTTAAATCTCTGTCTCCGCTCTCAGTCTCAGACCTTCTCACTCACTGTTAACTCCCTGTCTCCACAATCAGTCTCCCTCTATCTTGCTCACTTTTAACTCTTTGTCTCCACTCTCAGTCTCCCTTCTTCTCGCTCTCTTTGAACTGTCTGTCTCCGTTCTCAGTCTCGCCACTTCTCACTCTCTTTTCACACTCGGTCTCCGCTCACAGTCTCACTAATTCTCGCTCTCTTTTAAATCTCTGTCTCCGTTCTCAGTCTTGGTCCTTCTCGCTCTCTTTTAACTCTCTGTCTCCGCTCTCAGTCTCGCTCCTTCTCACTCTCTTTTAAATCTCGGTCTCCGCTCTCAATCTTGGACCTTCTCGCTCACTTTTAAATCTTTGTTCCACTTTCTGTCTCACTCCTTCATGCTCACGTTTAACTCTTTGTTCCACTCTTAGTCTCGCTCCTTCACACTCTCTTTTAACTCTCTGTCTCCACTCTAAGTCTCCCTCCTTCTCGCTCTCTTTTAACTCTTTGTCTCCACTCTCAGTCTCCCTTCTTCTCACTCTCTTTTTACTGTCTGTCTCCGCTCACAGTCTTGCCCCTTCTCATTCTCTTTTAACTCTCTGTCTCCGCTCTCAGTTTCGCTCCTTGTCACTCTCTTTTAAATCTCTGTCTCCGCTCTCAATCTCAATCCTTCTCGCTCAATTTTAACTCCCTGTCTCCGCTGTCAGTCTCGCTCCTTCTCGCTCTCTTTTAACTCTTTGTTCCACTCTTAGTCTCGCTCCTTCCCGCTCTCTTTTAAATCTCTGTCTCCGCTCTCAGTCTCACTCCTTCTCGCTCTCCTTTAACTCTTTGTATCCACTCTCAGTCTCCCTTCTTCTCGCTCTCTTTTAACTGTCTGTCTCCGTTCTCAGTCTCACCCCTTCTCGCTCTCTTTTAACTCCCTGTCTCCACTCTCAGTCTCCCTTCTCTCCCTATCTTTTAACTGTCTGTCCCCATTCTCAGTCTCGACTCTTCTCGCTCTCTTTCAACTATTTGTTCCACTCTCTGTCTCACTCCTTCATGCTCACGTTTAACTCTCTGTGTCCGCTCTCAGTCAAACTCCTTCTCTCTCTCTTTTAACTCTCTGTCTCCACTCTAAGTCTCCCTCCTTCTCGCTCTCTTTTAACTCTTTGTCTCCACTCTCAGTTTCCCTTCTTCTCGCTCTCTTTTAACTGTCTGTCTCCGTTCACAGTCTCGCCCCTTCTCGCTCTCTTTTAACTCTCTGTCTCCGCTCTCAGTTTCGCTCCTTGTCACTCTCTTTTAAGTCTCTGTCTCCGCTCTCAGTCTCAGACCTTCTCGTTCACTTTTAACTCCCTGTCTCCACACTCAGTCTCCCTCCTTCTTGCTTACTTTTAACTCTTTGTCTCCACTCTCAGTCTCCCTTCTTCTCGCTCTCTTTGAACTGTCTGTCTCCGTTCTTAGTCTCGCCACTTCTCGCTCTCTTTTCACACTCTGTCTCCGCTCCCAGTCTCACTAATTCTCGCTCTCTTTTAAATCTCAGTCTCCGTTCTCAGTCTCGGTCCTTCTCGCTCTCTTTTAACTCTCTGTCTCCGCTCTCAGTCTCACTCCTTCTCGCTCTCTTTTAACTCTCTGTCTCTGCTCTCAGTCTCGCTCGTTCTCACTCTCTTTTAAATCTCTGTCTCCGCTCTCAATCTCGGACCTTCTCGCTCACTTTTAAATCTTTGTTCCACTTTCTGTCTCACTCCTTCATGCTCACGTTTAACTCTCTGTCTCCGCTCTCAGTTTCGCTCCTTGTCACTCTCTTTTAAATCTCTGTCTCCGCTCTCAGTCTCAATCCTTCTCGCTCACTTTTAACTCTCTGTCTCTGCTCTGAGTCTCGCTCCTTCTCTCTCTCTTTTAACTCTTTGTTCCACTCTTAGTCTCGATCCTTCACGCTCTCTTTTAACTCTCTGTCTCCCTTCGAAGGCTCCCTCCTTCTTGCTCTCTTTTAACTCGTTGTCTCCACTCTCAGACTACCTTATTCTTGCTCTCTTTTAACTCTCTGTCTCTGCTCTCAGTCTCTCTCCTTCTCGCTCTCTTTTAACTCTCTGTCTCCACTCTCAGTCTCCCTCCTTCTTGCTCTCTTTTAACTCTTTGTCTCCACTCTCAGTCTGCCTTCATCTCGCTCACTTTTAACTCTCTGTCTCCGTTCTCAGTCTCGCCCCTTCTCGCTCTCTTTTAACTCTCAGTTTCCGCTCTCAGTCTACTCCTTCTCGCTCTCTTTTAACAGTCTGTCTCCGTTCACAGTCTCGCCCCTTCTCGCTCTCTTTTAACTCTCTGTCTCCGCTCTCAGTCTCGCTCCTTCTCGCTCTCTTTTAACTCTTTGTTCCACTCTTAGTCTCGCTCCTTCACGATCTCTTTTAACTCTCTGTCCCACTCTAAGTCTCCCTCCTTCTCGCTCTCTTTTAACTCTTTGTCTCCACTCTCAGTCTCCCTTCTTCTCACTCTCTTTTAACAGTCTGTCTCCACTCACAGTCTCGCCCCTTCTCATTCTCTTTTAACTCTCTCTCTCCGTTCTCAGTTTCGCTCCTTGTCACTCTCTTTTAAATCTCTGTCTCCGCTCTCAGTCTCAGACCTTCTCGCTCACTTTTAACTCCCTGTCTCCACACTCAGTCTCCCTCCTTCTCGCTCTCTTTTAACTCTTTGTCTCCACTCTCAGTCTCCCTTCTTCTCACTCTCTTTTTACTGTCTGACTCCGCTCACAGTCTTGCCCCTTCTCATTCTCTTTTAACTGTCTGTCTCCATTCTCAGTCTCACCCCTTCTCGCTCTCTTTTAACTCCCTGTCTCCACTCTCATTCTCCCTTCTCTCCCTATTTTTTAACTGTCTGTCTCCATTCTCAGTCTCGACCCTTCTCGCTCTCTTTTAACTATTTGTTCCACTCTCTGTCTCACTCCTTCATGCTCACGTTTAACTCTCTGTGTCCGCTCTCAGTCAAAATCCTCTCTCTCTTTTAACTCTCTGTCTCCACTCTAAGTCTCCCTCCTTCTCGCTCTCTTTTAACTCTTTGTCTCCACTCTCAGTTTCCCTTCTTCTCGCTCTCTTTTAACTGTCTGTCTCCGTTCACAGTCTCGCCCCTTCTCGCTCTCTTTTAACTCTCTGTCTCCGCTCTCAGTTTCGCTCCTTGTCACTCTCTTTTAAATCTCTGTCTCCGCTCTCAGTCTCAGACCTTCTCGTTCACTTTTAACTCCCTGTCTCCACACTCAGTCTCCCTCCTTCTTGCTCACTTTTAACTCTTTGTCTCCACTCTCAGTCTCCCTTCTTCTCGCTCTCTTTGAACTGTCTGTCTCCGTTCTTAGTCTCGCCACTTCTCGCTCTATTTTCACACTCTGTCTCCGCTCCCAGTCTCACTAATTCTCGCTCTCTTTTAAATCTCAGTCTCCGTTCTCAGTCTCGGTCCTTCTCGCTCTCTTTTAACTCTCTGTCTCCGCTCTCAGTCTCACTCCTTCTCGCTCTCTTTTAACTCTCTGTCTCCGCTCTCAGTCTCGCTCCTTCTCACTCTCTTTTAAATCTCTGTCTCCGCTCTCAATCTCGGACCTTCTCGCTCACTTTTAAATCTTTGTTCCACTTTCTGTCTCACTCCTTCATGCTCACGTTTAACTCTCTGTCTCCGCTCTCAGTTTCGCTCCTTGTCACTCTCTTTTAAATCTCTGTCTCCGCTCTCAGTCTCAGACCTTCTCGCTCACTTTTAACTCCCTGTCTCCACACTCAGTCTCCCTCCTTCTCGCTCTCTTTTAACTCTTTGTCTCCACTCTCAGTCTCCCTTCTTCTCACTCTCTTTTTACTGTCTGTCTCCGCTCACAGTCTTGCCCCTTCTCTTTCTCTTTTAACTCTCTGTCTCCGCTCTCAGTTTCGCTCCTTGTCACTCTCTTTTAAATCTCTGTCTCCGTTCTCAGTCTCGCCCCTTCTCGCTCTCTTTTAACTTTCAGTATCCGCTCTCAGTCTACTCCTTCTCGCTCTCTTTTAACAGTCTGTCTCCGTTCACAGTCTCGCCCCTTCTCGCTCTCTTTTAACTCTCTGTCTCCGCTCTCAGTCTCGCTCCTTCTCGCTCTCTTTTAACTCTTTGTTCCACTCTTAGTCTCGCTCCTTCACGATCTCTTTTAACTCTCTGTCCCACTCTAAGTCTCCCTCCTTCTCGCTCTCTTTTAACTCTTTGTCTCCACTCTCAGTCTCCCTTCTTCTCACTCTCTTTTAACAGTCTGTCTCCACTCACAGTCTCGCCCCTTCTCATTCTCTTTTAACTCTCTCTCTCCGTTCTCAGTTTCGCCCCTTGTCACTCTCTTTTAAATCTCTGTCTCCGCTCTCAGTCTCAGACCTTCTCGCTCACTTTTAACTCCCTGTCTCCACACTCAGTCTCCCTCCTTCTCGCTCTCTTTTAACTCTTTGTCTCCACTCTCAGTCTCCCTTCTTCTCACTCTCTTTTTACTGTCTGTCTCCGCTCACAGTCTTGCCCCTTCTCATTCTCTTTTAACTGTCTGTCTCCATTCTCAGTCTCACCCCTTCTCGCTCTCTTTTAACTCCCTGTCTCCACTCTCATTCTCCCTTCTCTCCCTATTTTTTAACTGTCTGTCTCCATTCTCAGTCTCGACCCTTCTCGCTCTCTTTTAACTATTTGTTCCACTCTCTGTCTCACTCCTTCATGCTCACGTTTAACTCTCTGTGTCCGCTCTCAGTCAAAATCCTCTCTCTCTTTTAACTCTCTGTCTCCACTCTAAGTCTCCCTCCTTCTCGCTCTCTTTTAACTCTTTGTCTCCACTCTCAGTTTCCCTTCTTCTCGCTCTCTTTTAACTGTCTGTCTCCGTTCACAGTCTCGCCCCTTCTCGCTCTCTTTTAACTCTCTGTCTCCGCTCTCAGTTTCGCTCCTTGTCACTCTCTTTTAAATCTCTGTCTCCGCTCTCAGTCTCAGACCTTCTCGTTCACTTTTAACTCCCTGTCTCCACACTCAGTCTCCCTCCTTCTTGCTCACTTTTAACTCTTTGTCTCCACTCTCAGTCTCCCTTCTTCTCGCTCTCTTTGAACTGTCTGTCTCCGTTCTTAGTCTCGCCACTTCTCGCTCTATTTTCACACTCTGTCTCCGCTCCCAGTCTCACTAATTCTCGCTCTCTTTTAAATCTCAGTCTCCGTTCTCAGTCTCGGTCCTTCTCGCTCTCTTTTAACTCTCTGTCTCCGCTCTCAGTCTCACTCCTTCTCGCTCTCTTTTAACTCTCTGTCTCCGCTCTCAGTCTCGCTCCTTCTCACTCTCTTTTAAATCTCTGTCTCCGCTCTCAATCTCGGACCTTCTCGCTCACTTTTAAATCTTTGTTCCACTTTCTGTCTCACTCCTTCATGCTCACGTTTAACTCTCTGTCTCCGCTCTCAGTTTCACTCCTTGTCACTCTCTTTTAAATCTCTGTCTCCGCTCTCAGTCTCAGACCTTCTCGCTCACTTTTAACTCCCTGTCTCCACACTCAGTCTCCCTCCTTCTCGCTCTCTTTTAACTCTTTGTCTCCACTCTCAGTCTCCCTTCTTCTCACTCTCTTTTTACTGTCTCTCTCCGCTCACAGTCTTGCCCCTTCTCATTCTCTTTTAACTCTCTGTCTCCGCTCTCAGTTTCGCTCCTTGTCACTCTCTTTTAAATCTCTGTCTCCGTTCTCAGTCTCGCCCCTTCTCGCTCTCTTTTAACTTTCAGTATCCGCTCTCAGTCTACTCCTTCTCGCTCTCTTTTAACAGTCTGTCTCCGTTCAAAGTCTCGCCCCTTCTCGCTCTCTTTTAACTCTCTGTCTCCGCTCTCAGTTTCGCTCCTTGTCACTCTCTTTTAAATCTCTGTCTCTGCTCTCAGTCTCAATCATTCTCGCTCACTTTTAACTCTCTGTCACTGCTCTGAGTCTCGCTCCTTCTCGCTCTCTTTTAACTCTTTGTTCCACTCTTAGTCTCGATCCTTCAAGCTCTCTTTTAACTCTCTGTCTCCCTTCGAAGGTTCCCTCCTTCTTGCTCTCTTTTAACTCGTTGTCTCCACTCTCAGACTACCTTATTCTTGCTCTCTTTTAACTCTCTGTCTCCGCTCTCAGTCTCGCTCCTTCTCACTCTCTTTTAAATCTCTGTCTCCGCTCTCAATCTCGGACCTTCTCGCTCACTTTTAAATCTTTGTTCCACTTTCTGTCTCACTCCTTCATGCTCACGTTTAACTCTCTGTCTCCGCTCTCAGTTTCGCTCCTTGTCACTCTCTTTTAAATCTCTGTCTCTGCTCTCAGTCTCAATCATTCTCGCTCACTTTTAACTCTCTGTCACTGCTCTGAGTCTCGCTCCTTCTCGCTCTCTTTTAACTCTTTGTTCCACTCTTAGTCTCGATCCTTCAAGCTCTCTTTTAACTCTCTGTCTCCCTTCGAAGGCTCCCTCCTTCTTGCTCTCTTTTAACTCGTTGTCTCCACTCTCAGACTACCTTATTCTTGCTCTCTTTTAACTCTCTGTCTCCGCTCTCAGTCTCACTCCTTCTCGCTCTCTTTTAACTCTCTGTCTCCGCTCTCAGTCTCGCTCCTTCTCACTCTCTTTTAAATCTCTGTCTCCGCTCTCAATCTCGGACCTTCTCGCTCACTTTTAAATCTTTGTTCCACTTTCTGTCTCACTCCTTCATGCTCACGTTTAACTCTCTGTCTCCGCTCTCAGTTTCGCTCCTTGTCACTCTCTTTTAAATCTCTGTCTCCGCTCTCAGTCTCAGACCTTCTCGCTCACTTTTAACTCCCTGTCTCCACACTCAGTCTCCCTCCTTCTCGCTCTCTTTTAACTCTTTGTCTCCACTCTCAGTCTCCCTTCTTCTCACTCTCTTTTTACTGTCTGTCTCCGCTCACAGTCTTGCCCCTTCTCATTCTCTTTTAACTCTCTGTCTCCGCTCTCAGTTTCGCTCCTTGTCACTCTCTTTTAAATCTCTGTCTCCGTTCTCAGTCTCGCCCCTTCTCGCTCTCTTTTAACTTTCAGTATCCGCTCTCAGTCTACTCCTTCTCGCTCTCTTTTAACAGTCTGTCTCCGTTCACAGTCTCGCCCCTTCTCGCTCTCTTTTAACTCTCTGTCTCCGCTCTCAGTCTCGCTCCTTCTCGCTCTCTTTTAACTCTTTGTTCCACTCTTAGTCTCGCTCCTTCACGATCTCTTTTAACTCTCTGTCCCACTCTAAGTCTCCCTCCTTCTCGCTCTCTTTTAACTCTTTGTCTCCACTCTCAGTCTCCCTTCTTCTCACTCTCTTTTAACAGTCTGTCTCCACTCACAGTCTCGCCCCTTCTCATTCTCTTTTAACTCTCTCTCTCCGTTCTCAGTTTCGCCCCTTGTCACTCTCTTTTAAATCTCTGTCTCCGCTCTCAGTCTCAGACCTTCTCGCTCACTTTTAACTCCCTGTCTCCACACTCAGTCTCCCTCCTTCTCGCTCTCTTTTAACTCTTTGTCTCCACTCTCAGTCTCCCTTCTTCTCACTCTCTTTTTACTGTCTGTCTCCGCTCACAGTCTTGCCCCTTCTCATTCTCTTTTAACTGTCTGTCTCCATTCTCAGTCTCACCCCTTCTCGCTCTCTTTTAACTCCCTGTCTCCACTCTCATTCTCCCTTCTCTCCCTATTTTTTAACTGTCTGTCTCCATTCTCAGTCTCGACCCTTCTCGCTCTCTTTTAACTATTTGTTCCACTCTCTGTCTCACTCCTTCATGCTCACGTTTAACTCTCTGTGTCCGCTCTCAGTCAAAATCCTCTCTCTCTTTTAACTCTCTGTCTCCACTCTAAGTCTCCCTCCTTCTCGCTCTCTTTTAACTCTTTGTCTCCACTCTCAGTTTCCCTTCTTCTCGCTCTCTTTTAACTGTCTGTCTCCGTTCACAGTCTCGCCCCTTCTCGCTCTCTTTTAACTCTCTGTCTCCGCTCTCAGTTTCGCTCCTTGTCACTCTCTTTTAAATCTCTGTCTCCGCTCTCAGTCTCAGACCTTCTCGTTCACTTTTAACTCCCTGTCTCCACACTCAGTCTCCCTCCTTCTTGCTCACTTTTAACTCTTTGTCTCCACTCTCAGTCTCCCTTCTTCTCGCTCTCTTTGAACTGTCTGTCTCCGTTCTTAGTCTCGCCACTTCTCGCTCTATTTTCACACTCTGTCTCCGCTCCCAGTCTCACTAATTCTCGCTCTCTTTTAAATCTCAGTCTCCGTTCTCAGTCTCGGTCCTTCTCGCTCTCTTTTAACTCTCTGTCTCCGCTCTCAGTCTCACTCCTTCTCGCTCTCTTTTAACTCTCTGTCTCCGCTCTCAGTCTCGCTCCTTCTCACTCTCTTTTAAATCTCTGTCTCCGCTCTCAATCTCGGACCTTCTCGCTCACTTTTAAATCTTTGTTCCACTTTCTGTCTCACTCCTTCATGCTCACGTTTAACTCTCTGTCTCCGCTCTCAGTTTCACTCCTTGTCACTCTCTTTTAAATCTCTGTCTCCGCTCTCAGTCTCAGACCTTCTCGCTCACTTTTAACTCCCTGTCTCCACACTCAGTCTCCCTCCTTCTCGCTCTCTTTTAACTCTTTGTCTCCACTCTCAGTCTCCCTTCTTCTCACTCTCTTTTTACTGTCTGTCTCCGCTCACAGTCTTGCCCTTCTCATTCTCTTTTAACTCTCTGTCTCCGCTCTCAGTTTCGCTCCTTGTCACTCTCTTTTAAATCTCTGTCTCCGTTCTCAGTCTCGCCCCTTCTCGCTCTCTTTTAACTTTCAGTATCCGCTCTCAGTCTACTCCTTCTCGCTCTCTTTTAACAGTCTGTCTCCGTTCACAGTCTCGCCCCTTCTCGCTCTCTTTTAACTCTCTGTCTCCGCTCTCAGTTTCGCTCCTTGTCACTCTCTTTTAAATCTCTGTCTCTGCTCTCAGTCTCAATCATTCTCGCTCACTTTTAACTCTCTGTCACTGCTCTGAGTCTCGCTCCTTCTCGCTCTCTTTTAACTCTTTGTTCCACTCTTAGTCTCGATCCTTCAAGCTCTCTTTTAACTCTCTGTCTCCCTTCGAAGGTTCCCTCCTTCTTGCTCTCTTTTAACTCGTTGTCTCCACTCTCAGACTACCTTATTCTTGCTCTCTTTTAACTCTCTGTCTCCGCTCTCAGTCTCGCTCCTTCTCACTCTCTTTTAAATCTCTGTCTCCGCTCTCAATCTCGGACCTTCTCGCTCACTTTTAAATCTTTGTTCCACTTTCTGTCTCACTCCTTCATGCTCACGTTTAACTCTCTGTCTCCGCTCTCAGTTTCGCTCCTTGTCACTCTCTTTTAAATCTCTGTCTCTGCTCTCAGTCTCAATCATTCTCGCTCACTTTTAACTCTCTGTCACTGCTCTGAGTCTCGCTCCTTCTCGCTCTCTTTTAACTCTTTGTTCCACTCTTAGTCTCGATCCTTCAAGCTCTCTTTTAACTCTCTGTCTCCCTTCGAAGGCTCCCTCCTTCTTGCTCTCTTTTAACTCGTTGTCTCCACTCTCAGACTACCTTATTCTTGCTCTCTTTTAACTCTCTGTCTCCGCTCTCAGTCTCACTCCTTCTCGCTCTCTTTTAACTCTCTGTCTCCGCTCTCAGTCTCGCTCCTTCTCACTCTCTTTTAAATCTCTGTCTCCGCTCTCAATCTCGGACCTTCTCGCTCACTTTTAAATCTTTGTTCCACTTTCTGTCTCACTCCTTCATGCTCACGTTTAACTCTCTGTATCCGCTCTCAGTCTCGCTCCTTCTCACTGTCTTTTAAATCTCTGTCTCCGCTCTCAGTCTCAGACCTTCTCGCTCACTTTTAACTCCCTGTCTCCGCTCTCAGTCTCGCTCCTTCTCGCTCTCTTTTAACTCTTTGTTCCACTCTCTGTCTCGCTCCTTCATGCTCACGTTTAACTCTCTGTCTCCACACTCAGTCTTCCTCATTCTCGCTCTCTTTTAACTCTTTGTCTCCACTCTCAGTCTCCCTTCCTCTCGCTCTCTTTGAATTGTCTGTCTCCGTTCTCAGTCTCGTCACTTCTCGCTCTCTTTTAAATCTCTGTCTCCGCACTCAGTCGCAGATCTTCTCGCTCAAATTTAACTCTTCGTTCCACTTTCTGTCTCACTCCTTCATGCTCACGTTTAACTCTCTGTGTACGCTCTCAGTCTCACTCCTTCTCGCTCTCTTTTAACTCTCTGTCTCCACACTCAGTCTCCCTTTTTCTAGCTCTCTTTTAACTCTTTGTCTCCACTCAGTCTCCATTCTTCTCGCTCTCTTTTAACTCACTGTCTCCACTCTCAGTCTCGCTCCATCTCTCTCTCTTTGAACTCTCTGTCTCCGCTCTCAGTCTCGCTCCTTCCCGCTCTCTTTTAAATCTCTGTCTCCGCTCTCAGTCTTGCTCCGTCTCGCTCTGTTTTGACTCTTTGTTCCACTCTCTGTCTCGCTCATTCATGCTTATGTTTAACTCTCTGTGTCCGCTCTCAGTCTCCCTCGTTCTCTCTCTCTTTTAACTGCCTGTATCCGTTCTCAGTCTCGCCCCTTCTCGCTCTCTTTTAACTCCCTGTCTCCGCTCTCAGTCTCGCTCCTTCTCGCTCTGTTTTAACTCTTTGTTCCACTCTCTGTCTCGCTCCTTCATGCTTACATTTAACTCTCTGTGTTCGCTCTCAGTCTCCCTCCTTCTCGCTCTCTTTTAACACTTTGTCTCCACTCTCAGTCTCCCTTCTTCTCGCTCTCTTTTAACTGCCTGTCTCCGTTCTCAGTCTCGCCCCTTCTCGCTCTCTTTTAACTCCCTGTCTCCGCACTCAGTCTCGCTCCTTCTTGCTCTGTTTTAACTCTTTGTTCCACTCTTAATCTCGCTCACTCGCGATCTCTTTTAACTCTCTGTCCCACTCTAAGTCTCCCTCATTCTCGCTCTCTTTTAACTCTTTGTCTCCACTCTCAGTCTCCCTTCTTCTCACTCTCTTTTAACAGTCTGTCTCTGCTCACAGTCTTGCCCCTTCTCATTCTCTTTTATCTCTCTGTCTCCGCTCTCAGTTTCGCTCCTTTTCACTCTCTTTTAAATCTCTGTCTCCGCTCTCAGTCTCAGACCTTCTCGCTCACTTTTAACTCCCTGTCTCCACACTCAGTCTCCCTCCTTCTTGCTCACTTTTAACTCTTTGTCTCCACTCTCAGTCTCCCTTCTTCTCGCTCTCTTTGAACTGTCTGTCTCCGCTCACAGTCTCACTAATTCTCGCTCTCTTTTAAATCTCTGTCTCCGCTCTCAGTCTCGCTCCTTCTCACTCTCTTTTAACTCTCTGTCTCCGCTCTCAGCCTCACTCCTTCTCGCTCTCTTTTAACTCTCTGTCTCCGCTCTCAGTCTCAGACCTTCTCGCTCACTTTTAACTCCCTGTTTCCGCTCTCAGTCTCGCTCCTTCTCTCTCGCTTTTAACTCTTTGTTCCACTCTCTGTCTCGCTCCTTCATGCACACGTTTAACTCCCTGTCTCCACACTCAGTCTCCCTCCTTCTTGCTCACTTTTAACTCTTTGTCTCCACTCTCAGTCTCCCTTCTTCTCGCTCTCTTTGAACTGTCTGTCTCCGTTCTCAGTCTCGCCACTTCTCGCTCTCTTTTCACACTCTGTCTCCGCTCACAGTCTCACTAATTCTCGCTCTCTTTTAAATCTCTGTCTCCGTTCTCAGTCTCGGTCCTTCTCGCTCACTTTTAACTCTCTGTCTCCACTCTCAGTCTCACTACTTCTCGCTCTCTTTTAACTCTCTGTCTCCGCTCTCAGTCTCGCTCCTTCTCACTCTCTTTTAAATCTCTGTCTCCGCTCTCAATCTCGGACCTTCTTGCTCACTTTTAACTCTTTGTTCCACTTTCTGTCTCACTCCTTCATGCTCATGTTTAACTCTCTGTGTCCGCTCTCAGTCTCGCTCCTTCTCACTCTCTTTTAAATCTCTGTCTCCACTCTCAGTCTCAGACCTTCTCGCTCACTTTTAACTCCCTGTCTCCGCTCTCAGTCTCGCTCCTTCTCGCTCTCTTTTAACTCTTTGTTCCACTCTCTGTCTCGCTCCTTCATGCTCACGTTTAACTCAATGTGTCCGCTCTCAGTCTCACTCCTTCTCGCTCTCTTATAACTCTCTGTCTCTGGTCTCTGTCTCGCAGCTTCTCGCTCTGTTGTAACTCTCTTTCTCCGCTCTCAGTCTCGCCCCTTCTCGCTCTCATTTAAGTCTCTGTCTCCGCTCTCAGTCTCGCTCCTTCTCGCTCTCTTTTAACTCTTTGTTCCACTCTCTGTCTCGCTCCTTCATGCTCACGTTTAACTCTCTGTGTCCACTCTCAGTCACACTCCTTCTCGCTCTCTAACTCTGTCTCCACTCTAAGTTTCCCTCCTTCTCGCTCCCTTTTTTACTCTTTGTCTCCACTCTCAGTCTCCCTTCTTCTCGCTCTATTTTAACTCACTGTCTCCGCTCTCAGACTCGCTCCATCTCTCTCTCTTTGAACTCTCTGTCTCCCCTCTCAGTCTCGCTCCTTCCCGCTCTCTTTTAAATCTCTGTCTCCGCTCTAAGTCTCACTCCTTCTCGCTCTCCTTTAACTCTTTGTTCAACTCTCAGTCTCACTCCTTCATGCTCACGTTTAACTCTCTGTGTCCACTCTCAGTCACACTCCTTCTCGCTCTCTAACTCTGTCTCCACTCTAAGTTTCCCTCCTTCTCGCTCCCTTTTTTACTCTTTGTATCCACTCTCAGTCTCCCTTCTTCTCGCTCTCTTTTAACTCTCTGTCTCCATTCTCAGTATCACCCCTTCTCGCTCTCTTTTAACTCTCTGTCTCCGTGCTCAGTCTCGCTCCTTCTCGCTCTCTTTTCAGACTCTGTCTCCGCTCACAGTCTCACTAATTCTCGCTCTCTTTGAAATCTCTGTCTCCGTTCTCAGTCTCGGTCCTTCTCGCTCTCTTTTAACTCTCTGTCTCCGCTATAAGTCTCACTCCTTCTCGCTCTCTTTTAACACTCTGGCTCGACTCTCACTCTCCCTCCTTCTCGCTCTCATTTAACTGTCTGCCTCCGTTCTCAGTCACACCCCTTCTCGCTCTCTTTTAACTCCCTGTCTCCACTCTCAGTCTCCCTTCTCTCCCTCTCTTTTAACTGTCTGTCTCCATTCTCAGTCTCGCCCCTTCTCGCTCTCTTTTTACTATTTGTTCCACTCTCTGTCTCACTCCTTCATGCTCACGTTTAACTCTCTGTGTCCGCTCTCAGTCAAACTCCTTCTCTCTCTCTTTTAACTCTCTGTCTCCACTCTAAGTCTCCCTACTTCTCGGTCTCTTTTAACTCTTTGTCTCCACTCTCAGTTTCCCTTCTTCTCGCTCTCTTTTACCTGTCTGTCTCCGTTTACAGTCTCGCCCCTACTCGCTCTCTTTTAACTCTCTGTCTCCGTTCTCAGTTTTGCTCCTTGTCGCTCTCTTTTAAATCTATGTCTCCGCTCTCAGTCTCAGACCTTCTCGCTCACTTTTAACTCCCTGTCTCCACAATCAGTCTCCCTCCTTCTTGCTCACTTTTAACTCTTTGTCACCAAACTCAGTCTCCCTTCTTCTCGCTCTCTTTGAACTGTCTGTCTCCATTCTCAGTCTCGCCACTTCTTGCTCTCTTTTAAAACTCTGTCTCCACTCACAGTCTCACTCCTTCTCGCTCTCTTTTAACTGTCTGTCTCCGTCCCCAGTCTAGCCCCTTCTCGCTCTCTTATAACTCTCTGTCTCCACTCTCAGTCTCGCTCCTTCACTCTCTCTTTTAACTCTCTGTCTCCACTCTCAGTCTCCCTCCTTCTCGCTCTCCTTTAACTCACTGTCTCCGTTCACAGTCTCGCTCCATCTCTATTTCTTTGAACTCTCTGTCTCCGTTCTGAGTCTCGGTCCTTCTCGATCTCTTTTAAATCTCTGTCTCCGCTCTCAGTCTCGCTACTTCTCGCTCTCTTTTAAGTCTTTGTTCCTCTCTCTGTCTCGCTCCTTCATGCTCACGTTTAAATCTCTGTGTCCGCTCTAAGTGACACTCCTTCTCGATCTTTTATAACTCTTTGTCTCCACTCTCAGTCTCCCTACTTCTCGCTCTCTTTTAACTCTTTGTCTCCAATCCCAGTCTCCCTTCTTCTCGCTCTCTTTTAAATCCCTGTCTCCGCTCTCAGTCTCGCTCCTTCTCGCTCTCTTTTAAATCTCTGTCTCCGCTCTCAGTCTCGCTCCTTCTCGCTCTCTTTTAACACTCTGTCTCCGCTCACAGTCGCACTACTTCGCGCTCGCTTTTAAATCTCTGTCTCCGCTCTCAGTCTTGGTCTTTCTCACTCTCTTTTAACTCTTTGTTACAGTCTCTGTCTCGCTCCTTCATGCTCACGTTTAACTCTCTGTGTCCGCTCTCAGTCTCACTCCTTCTAGCTCTTTTTTAATTCTCTGTCTCCACACTCAGTCTCCCTCCTTCTCGCTCTCTTTTAACTCTTTGTCTCCACTCTCAGTCTCCCTTCTTCTCGCTGACTTTTAACTCTCTGTCTCCATACTCAGTCTCGCCCATTCTCGCACTCGTTTAAATCTCTGACTCCGATCACAGTCTCACTCCTTCTCGCTCTCTTTTAATTCTCTGTCTCCATTCTCAGTCTCGCTCCTTCCCACTCTCTTTTAACTCTTTGTCCCGCTCTCAGTCTCGCTCATTCTCGCTCTCGTTTAACTCTTTGTTCCACTCTCTGTCTCGCTCCTTCATGCTCACGTTTAACTCTCTGTGTCCGCTCTAAATGACACTCCTTCTCGCTCTCTTTTAACTCTGTCTCCACTCTCAGTCTCCCTCCTTCTCGCTCTCTTTTAACTCTATGTCTCCACTCTCAGTCTCCCTTCTTCTCGCTCTCTTTTAAATCCATGTCTCTGCTCTCAGTCTCACTCCTTCTCGCTCTCTTTTAAATCTCTGTCTCCGCTCTCAGTCTCGGTCTTTCTCGCTCTCTTTTAACTCATTGTTCCAGTCTCCGTCTCTCGCCTTCATGCTCACGTTTAACTCTCTGTGTCCGCTCTCAGTCTCACTCCTTCTCGCTCTTTTTTAACTCTCTGTCTTCGCTCTCTGTCTCGTTCCTTCTCGCTCTCTTGTAACTCTATGTCTCCACTCTCAGTCTTGCTCATTCCCGTTCTCTTTTAACTCTCTGTCTCCGCTCTCAGACTCGCAGCTTCCCGCTCTCTTTTAAATCTCTGTCTCCGCTCTCAGTCTTGCTCCTTCTCGCTCTCTTTTAACTCCTTGTTCCACTCTCTGTTTCGATCCTTCATGCTCACGTTTAACTCTCTGTGCCCGCTCTCAGTCATTCTCCTTCTCGCTCGCTTTTAATTCTCTTTCTCCACTCTAAGTCTCCCTAATTCTCGCTCTCTTTTAACTCTTTCTCTCCACTCTAAGTCTCCCTTCTGCTCGCTCCCTTTGAAGTGTCTGTCTCCGTTCTCAGTCTCGCCACTTCTTGCTCTCTTTTAAATCTCTGTCTCCGTTCTCAGTCTCACCCCTTCTCGCTCTCTTTTAAATCTCTGTCTCCGCTCTCAGTCTCGCTCCTTCTCGCTCTCTTTTAACTCTCTGTCTCCATACTCAGTCTCGCCCATTCTCGCTCTCGTTTAACTCTCTGTCTCCGCTCACAGTGTCACTCCTTCTCGCTTTCTTTTAACTCTCTGTCTCCATTCTCAGTCTCGCTCCTTCTCGCTCTCTTTTAACTCTTTGTTCCACTCTCAGTCTCGCTCCTTCACGCTCACATTTAAATCTCTGTGTTCTCTCTCAGTCTCGCTCATTCCCGCTCTCTTTTAAATCTCTGTCTCCGCTCTCAGTCTCGCTCCTTCTCGCTCTCGTTTAACTCTTTGCTCCACTCTCTGTCTCGCTCCTTCATGCTCACGTTGAACTCTGTGTCCGCTCTAAGTGACACTCCTTCTTGCTCTCTTTTAACTCTCTGTCTCCACTGTCAGTCTCCCTCCTTCTCGCTCTCTTTTAACTCTATTTCTCCACTCTCAGTCTCCCTTCTTCTCGCTCTCTTTTAAATCCATGTCTCCGCTCTCAGTCTCGCTCCTTCTCGCTCTCTTTTAAATCTCTGTCTCCACTCTCAATCTCGGTCCTTCTCGCTCACTTTTAACTCCCTGTCTCCGCTGTCAGTCTCGCTCCTTCTCGCTCTCTTTTAACTCTTTGTTACACTCTTAGTCTCGCTCCTTCACACTCTCTTTAAATTCTCTGTCTCCCTTCGCAGTCTCCCTCCATCTTGCTCTGTTTTAACTCTTTGTCTCCACACTCAGTTTACCTTCTTCTAGCTCTCTTTTAAATCTCTGTGTCCGCTCTCAGTCTCGCTCCTTCTCGCTCTCTTTTAACTCTCTGTCTCCGCTCTCAGTCTCACTCCTTCTCGCTCTCTTTTAACACTCTGTCTCTGCTCTCAGTCTCGCTCCATCTCTCTCTCTTTGAACTCTCTGTGTCCCTTCTCAGTCTCGCTCCTTCCCGCTCTCTTTTAAATCTCTGTCTCCGCTCTCAGTCTCGCTCCTTCTCGCTCTCCTTTAACTCTTTGTTCCACTCTCGGTCTCACTCCTTCATGCTCACGTTTAACTCTCTGTGTCCGCTCTCAGTCTCGCTCCTTCTCGCTCTCTTTTAACTCTTTGTTCCATTCTTAGTCTCGCTCCTTCATGCTCTCTTTTAAATCTCTGTGTACGCTCTAAGTGACACTCCTTCTCGCTCTCATTTAACACTCTGTCTCCGCTCTCACTCTCGCTCCATCTCTCTCTCTTTGAACTCTCTGTGTCCCTTCTCAGTCTCGCTCCTTCTCGCTCTCTTTTAACTCTTTGTTCCACTCTCCGTCTCACTCCTTCATGCTCATGATTAACTCTCTGTGTCCGCTCTCAGTCACCCACCTTCTCGCTCTCTTTTAACTCTCTGTCTCCACTCTAAGTCTCGCTCCTTCTCGCTTTCTTTTAACTCTTTGTCTCCAATCTCAGCCTCCCTTCATCTCGCTCTCTTTTAACTGACTGTCTCCGTTCACAGTCTCGCCCCTTCTCGCTCTCTTTTAACTCTTTGTCTCCACTCTAAGTCTCCCTTCTGCTCGCTCCCTTTGAAGTGTCTGTCTCCGTTCTCAGTCTCGCCACTTCTCGCTCTCTTTTAACTCTCTGTCTCCGCTCTCAGTCTCGCTCCTTCTCACTCTCTTTTAAATCTCTGTCTCCACTCTCAGTCTCGTACCTTCTCGCTCACTTTTAACTATTTGTTCCACTTTCTGTCTCACTCCTTCATGCTCACGTTAACTCTCTTTGTCCACTCTCAGTCTCACTCCTTTTCGCTCTCTTTTAACTCTCTGTCTCCATTCTCAGACTCACTCCGTCTCAGTTCCTTTTAACTCTTTGTTCCACTCTTAGTCTTCTCCTTCATGCTCAAACTTAAATCTCTGTGTCCGCTCTCAGTTTCACTCCTTCTCGCTTACTTTTAACTCCCTGTCTCCGCTCTCAGTCTCGCTCCTTCTCACTCTCTTTTAAATCTCTTTCTCCGCTCTCAGTCTCGGTCCTTCTCCCTCACTTTTAACTCGTTGTTCCACTCTCTGCCTCGCTCCTTCATGCTCACGTTTAACTCTCTGTGTCCGCTCTCAGTCTCACTCCTTCTCGCTCTCTTTTAACTCTCTGTCTCCACTCTCAGTCTCCCACCTTCTCGCACTCTTTTAAATCTTTGACTCCACTCTCAGTCTCCCTTCTTCTCGCTCTCTTTTAACTCACTGTCTCCGCTCTCAGTCTCGCTCCATCTCTCTCTCTTTGAACTCTCTGTCTCCGCTCGCAGTCTCGCTCCTTCCCGCTCTCTTTTAAATCTCTGTCTCCGCTCTCAGTCTCGCTCCTTCTCGCTCTCCTTTAACTCTTTGTTCCACTCTCGGTCTCGCTCCTTCATGCTCACGTTGAACTCTCTGTGTCCGCTCTAAGTGACACTCCTTCTCGCTCTCTTTTAACTCTATTTCTCCACTCTCAGTCTCCCTTCTTCTCGCTCTCTTTTAAATCCATGTCTCCGCTCTCAGTCTCGCTCCTTCTCGCTCTCTTTTAAATCTCTGTCTCCACTCTCAATCTCGGTCCTTCTCGCTCAATTTAAACTCCCTGTCTCCACTGTCAGTCTCGCTCCTTCTCGCTCTCTTTTAACTCTTTGTTACACTCTTAGTCTCGCTCCTTCACGCTCTCTTTTAACTCTCTGTCTCCCTTCTCAGTCTCCCTCCATCTTGCTCTGTTTTAACTCTTTGTCTCCACACTCAGTTTACCTTCTTCTAGCTCTCTTTTAAATCTCTGTGTCCGCTCTCAGTCTCGCTCCTTCTCGCTCTCTTTTAACATTCTCTCTCCGCTCTCAGTCTCCCTCCTTCTCGCTCTATTTTTACTCACTGTCTCTGCTCACACTCTCGCTCCATCTCTATCTCTTTGAACACTCTGTCTCCGCTCTCAGTCTCGCTCCTTCTCACTCTCTCTTAACACTCTGTCTCCGCTCACAGTCGCACTCCTTCCTGCTCTCTTTTAACTCCCTGTCTCCACTCTCAGTCTCGCTCCTTCTCGCTCTCTTTTAACTCTTTGTTCCACTCTCTGTCTCGCTCCATCATGCTCTCTTTTAACTCTCTGTGTACGCTCTAAGTGACACTCCTTCTCGCTCTCATTTAACACTCTGTCTCCGCTCTCACTCTCGCTCCATCTCTCTCTCTTTGAACTCTCTGTGTCCCTTCTCAGTCTCGCTCCTTCTCGCTCTCTTTTAACTCTTTGTTCCACTCTCTGTCTCACTCTTTCATGCTCATGATTAACTCTCTGTGTCCGCTCTCAGACTCGCTCCATCTCGCTCTCTTTTAACTCTCTGTGTCCCTTCTCAGTCTCCCTTCATCTCGCTCTCTTTTAACTGACTGTCTCCGTTCACAGTCTCGCCCCTTCTCGCTCTCTTTTAACTCTTTGTCTCCACTCTAAGTCTCCCTTCTGCTCGCTCCCTTTGAAGTGTCTGTCTCCGTTCTCAGTCTCGGCACTTCTCGCTCTCTTTTAACTCTCTGTCTCCGCTCTCAGTCTCGCTCCTTCTCACTGTCTTTTAAATCTCTGTCTCCACTCTCAGTCTCCCTCCTTTACTGCTCTTTTTTAACTCTTTGTCTCCACTCTCAGTCTCCCTTCATCTAGCTCACTTTTAACTCTCAGTCTCCGCTCACAGTCTACTCCTTCTCGCTCTCTTTTAAAACTCTGTCTCCGCTCACAGTCTCGCTCCTTCTCGCTCTCTTTTAACTGTCTGTCTCTGTTCTCAGTCTCACCCCTTCTCGCTCTCTTATAACTCCCTGTCTCTGCTCTGTCTCGCACCTTCACTCTCTCTTTTAACTCTCTGTCTCCACTCTCAGTCTCCTTCCTTCTCCCTCTATTTTAACTCACTGTCTCTGCTCACACTCTCGCTAGATCTCTCTCTCTTTGAACTCTCTGTCTCCGCTCTAAGTCTCGCTCCTTCTCACTCTCTTTTAAATCTCTGTCTCCGCTCTCAGTCTCGCTCCTTCTCACTCTCTTTTAAATCTCTGTCTCCACTCTCAGTCTCGGTCTTTCTCCCTCACTTTTAACTCGTTGTTCCACTCTCTGTCTCGCTCCTTCATGCTCATGTTTAACACTCTGTGTCCGCTCTCAGTCTCACTCCTTCTCTCTCTCTTTTAACTCTCTGTCTCCACAGTAAGTCTCCCTCCTTCTCGCTCTCTTTTAACTCTTTGTCTACACTCTCAGTCTCCATTCTTCTCGCTCTCTTTTAACTCACTGTCTCCGCTCTCAGTCTCTCTCCATCTCTCTCTCTTTGACCTCTCTGTCTCCGCTCTCAGTCTCGCTGCTTCCCGCTCTCATTTAACTCTCTGTCTCCGCTCTCAGTCTTGCTCCTTCTCGCTCTCTTTAAACTCCTTGTTCCACTCTCTGTCTCGCTCCTTCATGCTCACGTTTAACTCTCTGTGCCCGCTCACAGTCTACTCCTTCTCGCTCTCTTTTAACTCTATGTTTCCACTCTCAGTCTCCCTTCTTCTCGCTCTCTTTTAACTGTCTGTCTCCGTTCTCAGTCACGCCCCTTCTCGCTCTCTTTCAACTCTCTGTCTCCGCTCTCAGTCTCGCTCCTTCTCGCTCTCTTTTAAATCTCTGTCTCCACTCTCAATCTCGGTCCTTCTCGCTCAATTTAAACTCCCTGTCTCCACTGTCAGTCTCGCTCCTTCTCGCTCTCTTTTAACTCTTTGTTACACTCTTAGTCTCGCTCCTTCACGCTCTCTTTCAACTCTCTGTCTCCCTTCTCAGTCTCCCTCCATCTTGCTCTCTTTTAACTCTTTGTCTCCACACTCAGTTTACCTTCTTCTAGCTCTCTTTTAAATCTCTGTGTCCGCTCTCAGTCTCGCTCCTTCTCGCTCTCTTTTAACATTCTGTCTCCGCTCTCAGTCTCATTCCTTCTCGCTCTCTTTTAACAATCTGTCTCCAATCTCAGTCTCGCTCCATCTCTCTCTCTTTGAGCTCTCTGTGTCCCTTCTCAGTCTCGCTCCTTCCCGCTCTCTTTTAAATCTCTGTCTCCGCTCTCAGTCTCGCTCCTTCTCACTCTCGTTTAACTCTTTGTTCCACCCTCTGTCTCACTCCTTGATGCTCATGTTTAACTCTCTGTGTCCGCTCTCAGTCACACACCATCTCGCTCTCTTTTAACTGTCTGTCTCCATTTTCAGTCTCGCCCCTTCTCGCTCTCTTTTAACTCTCTGTCGCCACTCTCAGTTTCGCTCCTTGTCACTCTCTTTTAAATCTCTGTCTCCGCTCTCAGTCTCAGTCCTTCTAGCTCACTTTTAACATCCTGTCTCCGCTCTCAGTCTCGCTCCTTCTCACTCTCTTTTAAATCTCTTTCTCCGCTCTCAGTCTCGGTCCTTCTCCCTCACTTTTAACTCGTTGTTCCACTCTCTGTCTCGGTCATTCATGCTAACGATTAACACTCTGTGTCCGCTCTCAGTCTCACTCCTTCTTGCTTTCTTTTAACTCTCTGTCTACATTCTCAGACTCACTCCGTCTCAGTTTTTTTTAACTCTTTGTTCCACTCTTAGTCTCACTCCTTCATGCTCACATTTAAATCTCTGTGACCGCTCTCAGTTTCACTCCTTCTCGCTCTCTTTTAACTCTCTGTCTCCACTCTCAGTCTCCCTCCTTCTTGCTCTCTTTTAACTCTTTGTCTCCACTCTCCGTCTCCCTTCATCTCGCTCACTTTTAACTCTCTGTCTCCGCTCTCAGTCTACTCCTTCACACTCTCTTTTAAATCTCTGTCTCCGCTCTCAGTCTCGCTCCTTCTCGCTCTCTTTTAAAACTCTGTTTCCGCTCACAGTCTCACTCCTTCTCGCTCTCTTTTAACTGTCTGTCTCCGTTCTCAGTTTCGCCCCTTCTTGCTCTCTTATAACTCTCTGTCTCCGCTCTCAGTCTCGCTCCTTCACTCTCTCTTTTAACCCAGACTCACTCCGTCTCAGTTTTTTTTAACTCTTTGTTCCACTCTCAGTCTCCCTCCTTGTCGCTCTATTTTAACTCACTGTCTCCGCTCACACTCTCGCTCCATCTCTCTCTTTGAACTCTCTGTCTCCGCTCTCAGTCTCACTCCTTCCCGCTCTCTTTTAAATCCCTATCTCCGCTGTCAGCCTCGCTCCTTCTCACTCTCTTTTAACTCTTTGTTCCATTCTGTGTCTCGCTCCTTCATGCTCACGTTTAACTCTCTGTGTCTGCTCTAAGTGACACTCCTTCCCGCTCTCTTTTAACTCTCAGTCTCCACTCTCAGTCTCCCTTCTTCTCGCTCTCTTTTAAATCCCTGTCTCCGCTCTCAGTCTCGCTCCTTCTCGCTCTCTTTTAACACTCTGTCTCCGCTCACAGTCTCGCTCTTTCTCGCTCTATTTTAACTCTTTGTTCCAATCTCTGTGTCGCTGCTTCACGCTCACGTTTAACTCTGTGTGTCCGCTGTCAGTCTCACTCCTTGCTCTTTTTTAACTCTCTGTCTCCGCTCTCTGTCTCGTTCCTTCTCGCTCACTTGTAACTCTCTGTCTCCGCTCTCAGTCTTGCTTATTCCTGCTTTCTTTTAAGTCTTTGTCTCCATTCTCAGTCTCAGTCCTTCTCTTCTCTTTTAACTCCCTGTCTCCGCTCTCTGTCTCGCTCCTTCTCGCTCTCTTTTAACTCTTTGTTCCACTCTCAGTCTCGCTCCTTCTCGCTCTCTTTTAAATCTCTGTCTCATCTCTCAGTCTCGCTGCTTCTCGCTCTCTTTTAATTCTATGTTCCACTATTTGTCTCGCTCATTCATGCTCACGTTTAACTCTCTGTGTCCGCTCTCAGTCTCAGTCGTTCTCACTCTCTTTTAACTCTCTGTCTCCACTCTCAGTCTCCCTTCTTCTCACTCTCTTTTTAACTGTCTGTCTCCATTTTCAGTCTCGCCCCTTCTCGCTCTCTTTTAACTCTCTGTCTTGGCTCTTAGTCTCGTTCCTTCTCAATCTCTATTAACTCTCTGTCTCCGCTCTCAGTCTCCGTCCATCTTGCTCACTTTTAACTCACTGTCTCCGCTCTCAGTCACGCTCCTTCTCGCTCTCCTTTAACTCTTGGTTCCACTCTTAGTCTCGTCTCTTCTCGCTCTCTTTTAACTCTCTGTCTCCACTCTCAGTTTCGCTCCTTGTCACTCTCTTTTAAATCTCTGTCTCCGCTCTCAGTCTCAGTCCTTCTCGCTCACCTTTAAATCCCTGTCTCCGCTCTCAGTCTCGCTCCTTCTCACTCTCTTTTAAATCTTTTTCTCCGCTCTCAGTCTCTGTCCTTCTCCCTCACTTTTACCTCGTTGTTCCACTCTCTGTCTCGCTCCTTCATGCTCACGTTTAACACTCTGTGTCCGCTCTCAGTCTCACTCCTTCTCGCTCTCTTTTAACTCTCTGTCTCCACTCTAAGTCTCCCACCATCTCGCACTCTTTAAACTCTTTGTCTCCGCTCTCAGTCTCCCTTCTTCTCGCTCTCTTTTAACTCACTGTCTCCGCTCTCAGTCTCGCTCCATCTCTCTCTCTTTGAACTCTCTGTCTCCCCTCGCAGTCTCGCTCCTTCCTGCTCTCTTTTAAATCTCTGTCTCCGCTCTCAGTCTCGCTCCTTCTCGCTCTCCTTTAACTCTTTGTTCCATTCTTAGTCTCACTCCTTCACGCTCTCTTTTATCTCTCTGTCTCCCTTCACAGGCTCCCTCCTTCTTGCTCTCTTTTAACTCTCTGTCTCCGCTCTCAGTTTCTCTCCGTCTATCTCTCTTTTAAATCTTTGCCTCCGCTCTCAGTCTCGCTCCTTTTCGCTCTCTTTTAACTCTCTGTCTCCATTCTCAGACTCACTCCGTCTCAGTTTCTTTTAACTCTTTGTTCCACTCTTAGTCTTCTCCTTCATGCTCACATTTAATTCTCTGTGACCGCTCTCAGTTTCACTCCTTCTCTCTCTCTTTTAACTCTCTGTCTCCACTCTCAGTCTCCCTCCATTATTGCTCTCTTTTAACTCTTTGTCTCCACTCTCAGTCTCCCTTCATCTCGCTCACTTTTAACTCTCTGTCTCCGTTCTCGGTCTCGCCTCTTCTCGCTCTCTTTTAACTCTCAGTCTCTGCTCACAGTCTCACTTGTTCTCGCTCTCTTTTAACTGTCTGTCTCTCTTCTCAGTCTCGCCCCTTCTCGCTCTCTTATAACTCTCTGTCTCCACTCTCAGTCTCCCTCCTTCTCCCTCTATTTTAACTCACTGTCTCTGCTCACACTCTTGCTCCATCTCTCTCTCTTTGAACTCTCTGTCTCCGCTCTCAGTCTCGCTCCTTCCCGCTCTCTTTTAAATCTCTGTCTCCGCTCTCAGTCTCGCTCCTTCTCACTCTTTTAAATCTCTGTCTCTGCTCTCAGTCTCGGTCTTTCTCCCTCACTTTTAAGTCGTTGTTCCACTCTCTGTCTCGCTCCTTCATGCTCACGTTTAACACTCTGTGTCCGCTCTCAGACTCACTCCTTCTCGCTCTCTTTTAACTCTTTGTCTTCACTCTCAGTCTCCCTTCTTCTCGCTCTCTTTTAACTACCTGTCTCCGCTCTCAGTCTTGCTCCATCTCGCTCTCTTTAAACTCTTGTCTCCACTCTCAGTCTTCCTTCTTCTCGCTCTCTTTTAACTCTCTGTCTCCGCTCTCAGTCTCCCTCCTTCTTGCTATCTTTTAACTCTTTGTCTCCACTCTCAGTCTCCCTTCATCTCCCTCTCTTTTAACTCTCTGACTCCGTTCTCAGTCTCGCCCCTTCTCGCTCTCTTTTAACTCTCAGACTCCGCTCTCAGTCTACTCCTTCTCGCTCTCTTTTAAATCTCTGTCTCCGCCCTCAGTCTCGCTCCTTCTTGCTCTCTTTTAAAACTCTGTCTCCGCTCACAGTCTCACTCCTTCTCGCTCTCTTTTAACTGTCTGTCTCCGTCCTCAGTCTCGCTCATTCTCGCTCTCTTATAACTCTCTGTCTCCGCTCTCAGTCTCGCTCCTTCACTCTCTGTTTTAACTCTCTGTCTCCACTCTCAGTCTCCCTCCTCCTCGCTCTCTTTTAGCTCACTGTCTCCGCTCACAGTCTCGCTCCATCTCTCTTTCTTTGAACTCTCTGTCTCCGTTCTCAGTCTCGCTCCTTCCCGATCTCTTTTAAATCTCTGTCTCTGCTCTCAGTCTCGCTACTTCTCGCTCTCTTTTAAGTCTTTGTTCCACTCTCTGTCTCGCTCCTTCATGCTCACGTTTAAATCTCTGTGTCCGCTCTAAGTGACACTCCTTCTCGCTCTCTTTTAAATCTTTGTCTCCACTCTCAGTCTCCCTTCTTCTCGCACTCTTTTAAATCCCTGTCTCCGCTCTCAGTCTCGCTCCTTCTCGCTCTCTTTTAACACTCTATCTCCGCTCACAGCCGCACTCCTTCTCGCTCGCTTTTAAATCTCTGTCTCCGCTCTCAGTCTTGGTCTTTCTCGCTCTCTTTTAACTCTTTGTTACAGTCTCTGTCTCGCTCCTTCATGCTCACGTTTAACTCTCTGTGTCTGCTCTCAGTCTCACTCCTTCTCGCTCTTTTTAACTCTCTGTCTCCACACTCAGTCTCCCTCCTTCTCGCTCTCTTTTAACTCTCTGTCTCCATACTCAGTCTCGCCGATTCTCGCTCTCGTTTAAATCTCTGTCTCCACTCTCAGTCTCCCTTCTTCTCGCACTCTTTTAAATCCCTGTCTCCGCTCTCAGTCTCGCTCCTTCTCGCTCTCTTTTAACACTCTATCTCCGCTCACAGTCGCACTCCTTCTCGCTCGCTTTTAAATCTCTGTCTCCGCTCTCAGTCTTGGTCTTTCTCGCTCTCTTTTAACTCTTTGTTACAGTCTCTGTCTCGCTCCTTCATGCTCACGTTTAACTCTCTGTGTCTGCTCTCAGTCTCACTCCTTCTCGCTCTTTTTAACTCTCTGTCTCCACACTCAGTCTCCCTTCATCTCGCTCACTTTTAACTCTCTGTCTCCATACTCAGTCTCGCCGATTCTCGCTCTCGTTTAAATCTCTGTCTCCGCTCACAGTCTCACTCCTTCTCGCTCTCTTTTAACTCTCTGTCTCCATTCTCAGTCTCGGTCCTTCTCGCTCTCTTTTAACTCCCTGTCTCCGCTCTCAGTCTCACTCCTTCTCGCTCTCTTTTAACTCTTTGTTCGAGTCTCAGTCTCGCTCCTTCATGCTCACATTTAAATCTCTGTGTCCTCTCTCAGTCTCGCTCCATCCCGCTCACTTTTAACTCTCTGTCTCCGCTCTCAGTCTCTCTCATTCTCGCTCTCGTTTAACTCTTTGTTCCACTCTCTGTCTCGCTCCTTCATGCTCACGTTTAACTCTCTGTGTCCGCTCTAAATGACACTCCTTCTCGCTCTCTTTTAACTCTCTGTCTCCACTGTCAGTCTCCCTCCTTCTCGCTCTCTTTTAACTCTATGTCTCCACTCTCAGTCTCCCTTCTTCTCGCTCTTTTTTAAATCCATGTCTCCGCTCTCAGTCTCGCTCCTTCTCGGTCTCTTTTTAATCTCTGTCTCCGATCTCAGTCTCGGTCTTTCTCGCTCTCTTATAACTCTTTGTTCCAGTCTCCGTCTCGCTCCTTCATGCTCACGTTTAACTCTCTGTGTCCGCACTCAGTCTCACTCCTTCTTGCTCTTTTTTAACTCACTGTCTCCGCTCTCTGTCTCGTTCCGTCTCGCTCTCTTGTAAATCTCTGTCTCCACTCTCAGTCTTGCTCATTCCCGCTCTCTTTTAATTCTCTGTCTCCGCTCTCAGACTCGCTCTTTCCCGCTCTCTTTTAAATCTCTGTCTCCGCTTTCAGTCTCGCTCCTTCTCGCTCTCTTTTAACTCATTGTTCCACTCTCTGTCTCGCTCCTTCATGCTCACGTTTAACTCTCTGTGTCAGCTCACAGTCTCACTCCTTCTCACTCTCTTTTAACTCTCTGTCTCCACAGTAAGTCTCCCTCCTTCTCGCTCTCTTTTAACTCTTTGTCTCCACTCTCAGTCTCCATTCTTCTCGCTATCTTTTAACTCACTGTCTCCGCTCTCACTCTCGCTCCATCTCTCTCTCTTTGACCTCTCTGTCTCCGCTCTCAGTCTCGCTCCTTCTCGCTCTCTTTTAACTCCTTGTTCCACTCTCTGTCTCGCTCCTTCATGCTCACGTTTAACTCTGTGTGTCCGCTCTCAGTCATTCTCCTTCTCGCTCGCTTTTGATTCTCTTTCTCCACTCTAAGTCTCCCTAATTTTCGCTCATTTTTAACTCTTTGTCTCCACTCTAAGTCTCCCTTCTGCTCACTCCCTTTGAAGAGTCTGTCTCCGTTCTCAGTCTCGCCACTTCTCGCTCTCTTTTAACTCTCTGTCTCCGCTCTCAGTCTCGCTCCTTCTCACTCTCTTTTAAATCTCTGTCTCCACTCAGTCTCGGACCTTCTCGCTCACTTTTAACTATTTGTTCCACTTTCTGTCTCACTCCTTCATGCTCACGTTTAACTCTCTGTGTCCGCTCTCAGTCTCACTAGTTGTTAACTCTATGTCTCCACACTCACTCTCGCTCCTTCTCGCTCTCTTTTAACTCTTTGTCTCCACTCACAGTCTCCATTCTTCTCGCTCTCTTTTAACTCACTGTCTCCGCTCCCTGTCTCGCTCCATCTCTCTCTCTTTGAAATCTCTGACTCCGCTCTCAGTCTTGCTCCTTCTCGCTCTCTTTTAACTCTTTGTTCCACTCTCGGTCTAGCTCCTTCAAGCTCACGTTTAACTCTCTGAGTCCGCTCTCAGTCTCCCTCCTTCTCGCTCTCTTTTAACTCTATGTCTCCACTCTCAGTCTCCCTTCTTCTCGCTCTCTTTTAACTGTCTGTCTCCGTTCTCAGTCACGCTCCTTCTCGCTCTCTTTTAGATCTCTGTCTCCACTCTCAATCTCGCTCCTTCTCACTCTCTTTTAACTCTTTGTTACACTCTTAGTCTCGCTCCTTCACGCTCTCTTTGATCTCTCTGTCTCCCTTCTCAGTCTCCCTCCATCTTGCTCTCTTTTAACTCTTTGTCTCCACACTCAGTTTACCTTCTTCTAGCTCTCTTTTAAATCTCTGTGTCCGCTCTCAGTCTCGCTCCTTCTCGCTCTCTTTTAACATTCTGTCTCCGCTCTCAGACTTGCTCCTTCCCGCTCTCTTTTAAATCTCAGTCTCCGCTTTCAGTCTCGCTCCTTCTCGCTCTCTTTTAACTCTTTGTTCCACTCTCTGTCTCGCTCCTTCATGCTCACGTTTAACTCTCTGTGTCAGCTCACAGTCTCACTCCTTCTCGCTCTCTTTTAACTCTCTGTCTCCACAGTAAGTCTCCCTCCTTCTCGCTCTCTTTTAACTCTTTGTCTCCACTCTCAGTCTCCATTCTTCTCGCTCTCTTTTAACTCACTGTCTCTGCTCTCAGTCTCGCTCCATCTCTCTCTCTTTGACCTCTCTGTCTCCGCTCTCAGTCTCGCTGCTTCCCGCTCTTTTTTAAATCTTTGTCTCCGCTCTCAGTCTTGCTCCTTCTCGCTCTCTTTTAACTCCTTGTTCCACTCTCTGTCTCGCTCCTTCATGCTCACGTTTAACTCTCTGTGTCCGCTCTCAGTCATTCTCCTTCTCGCTCGCTTTTAATTCTCTTTCTCCACTCTAAGTCTCCCTATTTCTCTCTCTCTTTTAACTCTTTGTCTCCACTCTAAGTCCCCCTTCTGCTCGCTCCCTTTGAGGTGTCTGTCTCCGTTCTCAGTCTCGCCACTTCTCGCTCTCTTTTAACTCTCTGTCTCCGCTCTCAGTCTCGCTCCTTCTCACTCTCTTTTAAATCTCTGTCTCCACTCAGTCTCGGACCTTCTCGCTCACTTTTAACTATTTGTTCCACTCTCTGTCTCGATCCTTCATGCTCACGTTTAACTCTCTGTGTCCGCTCTCAGTCTCACTACTTGTCGCTCTCTTTTAACTCTCTGTCTCCATACTCACTCTCGCTCCTTCTCGCTCTCTTTTAACTCTTTGTCTCCACTCACAGTCTCCATTCTTCTCGCTCTCTTTTAACTCACTGTCTCCGCTCCCAGTCTCGCTCCATCTCTCTCTCTTTGAACTCTCTGTCTCCGCTCTCAGTCTTGCTCCTTCCCGCTCTCTTTTAAATCTCTGTCTCCGCTCTCAGTCTTGCTCCTTCTCGCTCTCTTTTAACTCTTTGTTCCACTCTCGGTCTCGCTCCTTCATGCTCACGTTTAACTCTCTGTGTCCGCTCTCAGTCTCCCTCCTTCTCGCTCTCTTTTAACTCTATGTCTCCACTCTCAGTCTCCCTTCTTCTCGCTCTCTTTTAACTGTCTGTCTCCGTTCTCAGTCTCGCCCCTTCTCGCTCTATTTTAACTCTCTGTCTCCGTTCTCAGTCTCGCTCCTTCTCGCTCTCTTTTAACTCTTTGTCTCCACTCTCAGTCTCCCTTCTGCTCTCTCTCTTTTAACTGTGTGTTTCCGTTCTCAGACTCGCCCATTCTCTCTCTCTTTTAACACTCTGTCTCCGCTCTCAGTCTCACTCTTTCTTGCTCTCTTTTTACTCTCTGTCTGTGCTCCCAGTCTCCCTCCTTCTCGCTCTCTTTTAACTCTTTGTTCCACTCTTAGTCTCGCTCCTTCACGCTCACTTTTAATTCACTGTGACCGCACTCAGTATCAATCCTTCTCGCTCTCTTTTTACTCTCTGTCTCCACTCTCCGTCTCCCTCCTTCTTCCTCTCTTTTGACTCTTTGTCTCCACTCTCAGTCTCCCTTCTTCTCGCTCTCTTTTAAATCTCTGTCTCCGCTCTCAGTCTCGCTCCTTCTCACTCTCTTTTAACCCTCTGTCTCCGCTCACTTTCTCACTTCTTCTCGATCTCTTTGAAATCTCTGTCTCTGTTCTCAGTCTGGGTCCGTCTCGCTCTCTTATAAATCTCTGTCTCCGCAGTCAGTCTCACTCCTTCTCGCTCCCTTTTAACTCTCTGGCTCCTCTCTCAGTCTCCCTCCTTCTTGCTGTCTTTTAACTCTTTGTTCCACTCTTAGTCTCGCTCCTTCCCGCTCTCTTTTAAATCTCTGTCTCCGCTCTCATTCTCGGTCATTCTCCCTCACTTTTAACTCTTTGTTCCACTCTCTGTCTCACTCCTTCATGCTCACGTTTAACTCTCTGTGTCTGCTCTCAGTCACACACCTTCCCGCTCTCTTTTAACTCTCTGTCTCCACTCTAAGTCTCCCTCCTTCTCGCTTTCTTTTAACTCTTTGTCTCCAATCTCAGTCTCCCTTCTTCTCGCTCTCTTTTAACTGTCTGTCTCCGTTCACAGTCTCGCCCCTTCTCGCTCTCTTTTAAGTTTCTGTCTCCACTCTCAGTTTTGCTCCTTGTCACTCTCTTGTAAATCTCTGTCTCCGCTCTCAGTCTCAGTCCTTCTCGCTCATTTTTAACTCCCTGTCTCCGTTCTCATTCTCGCCCCTCCTCGCTCTCTTTTAACTCTCTGTCTTGGCTCTTAGTCTCTCTCCTTCTCGATCTCTATTAACTCTCTGTCTCCGCTCTCAGTCTCACTCCTGCCCGCTCTCTTTTAAATCTCTGTCTCCGCTCTCACTCTCTCCTTCTCTCTCTCTTTTAAATATCTGTCTCCACTCTCAGTCTCGCACCTTCTCGCTCTCTTTTAAATCTTTGTTCCAATCTTAGTCTACTTTCTTCTCTCTCTCTTTTAACTCTCTGTCCCGGCTCTCAGTCTCTCTCCTTCTCTCTCTCTTTTAAATCTCTGTCTCCGCTCTCAGTCTCGCTCCTTCTCGCTCTCTTTTAGCTCTCTGTCTCCATTCTCAGTCTCGCTCCTTCTCACTCTCTTTTAACTCTCTGTCTCCAATCTCAGTCTCCCGCCTTCCCGCACTCTGTTAACTCTTTGTCTCCACTCTCAGAACTCCCTTCTTCTCACTCTCTTTTAACTCACTGTCTCCGCTCTCAGTCTCGCTCCATCTCTCTCTCTTTGAACTCTCCGTGTCCCTTCTCAGTCTCGCTCCTTCCCGCTCTCTTTTAAATCTCTGTCTCCGCTCTCAGTCTCGCTCCTTCTCGGTCTCCTTTAACTCTTTGTTCCACTCTCTGTCTCACTCCTTCATGCTCACGTTTAACTCTGTGTCCGCGCTCAGTCACACACCTTCTCGCTCTCTTTTAACTCTCTGTCTCCACTCTAAGTCTCCCTCCTTCTCGCTCTCTTTCAACTCTTTGTCTCCAATCTCAGTCTCCCTTCTTCTCGCTCTCTGTTAACTCTCTGTCTCCGGTCACAATCCCGCCCCTTCTCGCTCTCTTTTAACTCTCTGTCTCCATTCTCAGTCTCGCTCCTTCTCACTCTCTTTTAACTCTCTGTCTCCAATCTCAGTCTCCCGCCTTCCCGCACTCTGTTAACTCTTTGTCTCCACTCTCAGAACTCCCTTCTTCTCACTCTCTTTTAACTCACTGTCTCCGCTCTCAGTCTCGCTCCATCTCTCTCTCTTTGAACTCTCCGTGTCCCTTCTCAGTCTCGCTCCTTCCCGCTCTCTTTTAAATCTCTGTCTCCGCTCTCTGTCTCGCTCCTTCTCGCTCTCCTTTAACTCTTTGTTCCACTCTCTGTCTCACTCCTTCATGCTCACGTTTAACTCTGTGTCCGCGCTCAGTCACACACCTTCTCGCTCTCTTTTAACTCTCTGTCTCCACTCTAAGTCTCCCTCCTTCTCGCTCTCTTTCAACTCTTTGTCTCCAATCTCAGTCTCCCTTCTTCTCGCTCTCTGTTAACTCTCTGTCTCCGGTCACAATCCCGCCCCTTCTCGCTCTCTTTTAACTCTCTGTCTTCACTCTCAGTTTCGCTCCTTGTCACTCTCTTTTAAATCTCTGTCTCCGCTCTCAGTCTCAGTCCTTCTCGCTCACTTTTAACTCCCTGTCTCCGCTCTCAGTCTCGCTCCTTCTCGCTCTCTTTTAACTCTTTGTTCCAATCTTAGTCTCGCTCCTTCATGCTCTCATTTAAATCTCTGTCTCCCTTCACAGGCTCCCTCCTTCTTGCTCTCTTTTAACTATTTGTCTCCACTCTCAGTCTACCTTATTCTCGCTCTCTTATAACTCTCTGTCCTGGCTCTCAGTCTCTTTCCTTCTCTCTCTCTTTTAAATCTCTGTCTCCGCTCCCAGTCTCGCTCCTTCTCGCTCTCATTTAGCTCTCTGTCTCCATTCTCAGTCTCGCTCCTTCTCACTCTCGTTTAACTCTTTGTTCCACTCTTAGTCTCGCTCCTTCATGCTCACATTTAAATCTCTGTAACCGTTCGCAGTCTTGCCCCTTCTCGCTCTCTTTTAACTCTCTGTCTCCACTCTCAGTCTCCCTCCTTCTTGCTCTCTTTTAACTCTCTGTCTCCATTCTCAGTCTCGGTCCTTCTCGCTCTCTTTTAACTCCCTGTCTCCGCTCTCAGTCTCACTCCTTCTCGCTCTCTTTTAACTCTTTGTTCGAGTCTCAGTCTCGCTCCTTCATGCTCACATTTAAATCTCTGTGTCCTCTCTCAGTCTCGCTCCATCCCGCTCACTTTTAACTCTCTGTCTCCGCTCTCAGTCTCTCTCATTCTCGCTCTCGTTTAACTCTTTGTTCCACTCTCTGTCTCGCTCCTTCATGCTCACGTTTAACTCTCTGTGTCCGCTCTAAATGACACTCCTTCTCGCTCTCTTTTAACTCTCTGTCTCCACTGTCAGTCTCCCTCCTTCTCGCTCTCTTTTAACTCTATGTCTCCACTCTCAGTCTCCCTTCTTCTCGCTCTTTTTTAAATCCATGTCTCCGCTCTCAGTCTCGCTCCTTCTCGGTCTCTTTTTAATCTCTGTCTCCGATCTCAGTCTCGGTCTTTCTCGCTCTCTTATAACTCTTTGTTCCAGTCTCCGTCTCGCTCCTTCATGCTCACGTTTAACTCTCTGTGTCCGCACTCAGTCTCACTCCTTCTTGCTCTTTTTTAACTCACTGTCTCCGCTCTCTGTCTCGTTCCGTCTCGCTCTCTTGTAAATCTCTGTCTCCACTCTCAGTCTTGCTCATTCCCGCTCTCTTTTAATTCTCTGTCTCCGCTCTCAGACTCGCTCTTTCCCGCTCTCTTTTAAATCTCTGTCTCCGCTTTCAGTCTCGCTCCTTCTCGCTCTCTTTTAACTCATTGTTCCAATCTCTGTCTCGCTCCTTCATGCTCACGTTTAACTCTCTGTGTCAGCTCACAGTCTCACTCCTTCTCACTCTCTTTTAACTCTCTGTCTCCACAGTAAGTCTCCCTCCTTCTCGCTCTCTTTTAACTCTTTGTCTCCACTCTCAGTCTCCATTCTTCTCGCTATCTTTTAACTCACTGTCTCCGCTCTCAGTCTCGCTCCATCTCTCTCTCTTTGACCTCTCTGTCTCCGCTCTCAGTCTCGCTGCTTCCCGAACTCTTTTAAATCTCTGTCTCCGCTCTCAGTCTCGCTCCTTCTCGCTCTCTTTTAACTCCTTGTTCCACTCTCTGTCTCGCTCCTTCATGCTCACGTTTAACTCTGTGTGTCCGCTCTCAGTCATTCTCCTTCTCGCTCGCTTTTGATTCTCTTTCTCCACTCTAAGTCTCCCTAATTTTCGCTCATTTTTAACTCTTTGTCTCCACTCTAAGTCTCCCTTCTGCTCACTCCCTTTGAAGAGTCTGTCTCCGTTCTCAGTCTCGCCACTTCTCGCTCTCTTTTAACTCTCTGTCTCCGCTCTCAGTCTCGCTCCTTCTCACTCTCTTTTAAATCTCTGTCTCCACTCAGTCTCGGACCTTCTCGCTCACTTTTAACTATTTGTTCCACTTTCTGTCTCACTCCTTCATGCTCACGTTTAACTCTCTGTGTCCGCTCTCAGTCTCACTAGTTGTTAACTCTATGTCTCCACACACACTCTCGCTCCTTCTCGCTCTCTTTTAACTCTTTGTCTCCACTCAGTCTCCATTCTTCTCGCTCTCTTTTAACTCACTGTCTCCGCTCCCTGTCTCGCTCCATCTCTCTCTCTTTGAAATCTCTGACTCCGCTCTCAGTCTTGCTCCTTCTCGCTCTCTTTTAACTCTTTGTTCCACTCTCGGTCTAGCTCCTTCAAGCTCACGTTTAACTCTCTGAGTCCGCTCTCAGTCTCCCTCCTTCTCGCTCTCTTTTAACTCTATGTCTCCACTCTCAGTCTCCCTTCTTCTCGCTCTCTTTTAACTGTCTGTCTCCGTTCTCAGTCACGCCCCTTCTCGCTCTCTTTTAACTCTCTGTCTCCGCTCTCAGTCTCGCTCCATCTCTCTCTCTTTGATCTCTCTGTCTCCCTTCTCAGTCTCCCTCCATCTTGCTCTCTTTTAACTCTTTGTCTCCACACTCAGTTTACCTTCTTCTAGCTCTCTTTTAAATCTCTGTGTCCGCTCTCAGTCTCGCTCCTTCTCGCTCTCTTTTAACATTCTGTCTCCGCTCTCAGACTTGCTCCTTCCCGCTCTCTTTTAAATCTCAGTCTCCGCTTTCAGTCTCGCTCCTTCTCGCTCTCTTTTAACTCTTTGTTCCACTCTCTGTCTCGCTCCTTCATGCTCACGTTTAACTCTCTGTGTCAGCTCACAGTCTCACTCCTTCTCGCTCTCTTTTAACTCTCTGTCTCCACAGTAAGTCTCCCTCCTTCTCGCTCTCTTTTAACTCTTTGTCTCCACTCTCAGTCTCCATTCTTCTCGCTCTCTTTTAACTCACTGTCTCTGCTCTCAGTCTCGCTCCATCTCTCTCTCTTTGACCTCTCTGTCTCCGCTCTCAGTCTCGCTGCTTCCCGCTCTTTTTTAAATCTTTGTCTCCGCTCTCAGTCTTGCTCCTTCTCGCTCTCTTTTAACTCCTTGTTCCACTCTCTGTCTCGCTCCTTCATGCTCACGTTTAACTCTCTGTGTCCGCTCTCAGTCATTCTCCTTCTCGCTCGCTTTTAATTCTCTTTCTCCACTCTAAGTCTCCCTATTTCTCTCTCTCTTTTAACTCTTTGTCTCCACTCTAAGTCTCCCTTCTGCTCGCTCCCTTTGAGGTGTCTGTCTCCGTTCTCAGTCTCGCCACTTCTCGCTCTCTTTTAACTCTCTGTCTCCGCTCTCAGTCTCGCTCCTTCTCACTCTCTTTTAAATCTCTGTCTCCACTCAGTCTCGGACCTTCTCGCTCACTTTTAACTATTTGTTCCACTCTCTGTCTCGATCCTTCATGCTCACGTTTAACTCTCTGTGTCCGCTCTCAGTCTCACTACTTGTCGCTCTCTTTTAACTCTCTGTCTCCATACTCACTCTCGCTCCTTCTCGCTCTCTTTTAACTCTTTGTCTCCACTCTCAGTCTCCATTCTTCTCGCTCTCTTTTAACTCACTGTCTCCGCTCCCAGTCTCGCTCCATCTCTCTCTCTTTGAACTCTCTGTCTCCGCTCTCAGTCTCGCTCCTTCCCGCTCTCTTTTAAATCTCTGTCTCCGCTCTCAGTCTTGCTCCTTCTCGCTCTCTTTTAACTCTTTGTTCCACTCTCGGTCTCGCTCCTTCATGCTCACGTTTAACTCTCTGTGTCCGCTCTCAGTCTCCCTCCTTCTCGCTCTCTTTTAACTCTATGTCTCCACTCTCAGTCTCCCTTCTTCTCGCTCTCTTTTAACTGTCTGTCTCCGTTCTCAGTCTCGCCCCTTCTCGCTCTCTTTTAACTCTCTGTCTCCGTTCTCAGTCTCGCTCCTTCTCGCTCTCTTTTAAATCTCTGTCTCCACTCTCAATCTCGCTCCTTCTCGCTCACTTTTAACTCCCTGTCTCTGCTGTCAGTCTCGCTCCTTCTCGCTCTCTTTTAAGTCTTTGTTCCACTATCTGTCTCGTTCATTCTTGCTCACGTTTAACTCTCTGTGTCCGCTCTCAGTCTCACTCCTTCTCGCTCTCTTTTAACTCTCTGACACCGCTCTCACTCTCCCTCCTTCTCGCTCTCTTTTAACTATTTGTTTCCACTCTCAGTCTCCCTTCATCTCGCTCTCTTTTAACTGTCTGTCCCCATTCTCAGTCTCGTTCCTTCTCGCTTTCTTTTAAATCTCTGTCTTGGCTCTTAGTCTCGCTCCTTCTCAATCTCTTTTTATTCTCTGTCTCCGCCCTCTGTCTCGTTGCTTCTCGCTCTCTTGTATCTCTCTGTCTCCACTCTCAGTCTCCCTCCTTCTCGCTCTCTTTGAACTGTCTGTCTCCGTTCTCAGTCTCGCCGCTTCTCGCTCTCTTTTAACTCTCAGTCTCCGCTCTCATTCTCGCTCCTTCTCACTCTCATTTCAATCTCTGTCTCCGCATTCAGTTTCGGTCCGTCTCGCTCACTTTTAGCTCTTTGTTCCACTCTCAGTCTCGCTCCTTCACGCTCACATTTAATGCTCTGCGTCTGATCTCAGTCTCACTCCTTCTCGCTCTCTTTTAACTCTTTGCCTCCACTCTCAGTCTCCATTCTTCTCGCTCTCTTTTAACTCGATGTCTCCGCTCTCAGTCTCGCTCCATCTCTCTCTCTTTGAACTCTCTGTCTCCGCTCTCAGTCTCTCTCCTTCTCTCTCTCTTTTAAATCTCTGTCTCCACTCTCAGTCTCGCTCCTTTTCGCTCTCTTTTAACTCTCTGTCTCGTTTCTCAGACTCACTCCGTCTCAGTTTCTTTTAACTCTTTGTTCCACTCTTAGTCTCGCTCCTTCATGCTCACATTTAAATCTCTGTGACCGCTCTCAGTTTCACTCCTTCTCGCTCTCTTTTAACTCTCTGTCTCCATTCTCAGTCTCCCTCCTTCTTGCTCTCTTTTAACACTTTGTCTCCACTCTCAGTCTCCCTTCATCTCGCTCACTTTTAACTCTCTGTCTCCGCTCTCAGTCTACTCCTTCTCGCTCTCTTTTAAATCTCTGTCTCCACTCTCAGTCTCGCTCCTTCTCGCTCTCCATTAACTCTTTGTTCCACCCTCTGTCTCACTCCTTGATGCTCATGTTTAACTCTCTGTGTCCGCTCTCAGTCACACTCCTTCTCGCTCTCTTTTAACTGTCTGTCACCGTTCACAGTCTCGCCCCTTCTCGCTCTCTTTTAACTCTCTGTCTCCACTCTCAGTCTCCCTCCTTCTTGCTCTCTTTTAACTCTTTGTCTCCACTCTCAGTCTCCGTTCATCTCGCTCACTTTTAACTCTCTGTCTCCGCTCTCAGTCTACTCTTTCTCGCTCTCTTTTAAATCTTTCTCTCCGCTCTCAGTCTCGCTCCTTCACGGTCTCTTTTAAAACTCTGTCGCCGCTCACAGTCTCACTCCTTCTCGCTCTCTTTTAACTGTCTGTCTCCGTTCTCAGTCTCGCCCCTTCTCGCTCTCTTATAACTCTCTGTCTCCGCTCTCAGTCTCGCTCCTTCACTCTCTCTTTTAACTCTCTGTCTCCACTCTCAGTCTCCCTCCTTCTCGCTCTATTTTAACTCACTGTCTCCGCTCACACTCTCGCTCCATCTCTCTCTCTTTGAACTCTCTGTCTCCGCTCTCAGTCTCGCTCCTTCCCGCTCTCTTTTAAATCCCTGTCTCCGCTCTCAGTCTCGCTCCTTCTTGCTCTCTTTTAACTCTTTGTTCCACTCTGTGTCTCGCTCCTTCATGCTCACGTTTAACTCTCTGTGTCTGCTCTAAGTGACAATCCTTCCCGCTCTCTTTTAACTCTCTGTCTCCACTCTCAGTCTCACTCCTTCTCGCTCTCTTTTAACTCTTTGTTCGAGTCTCAGTCTCGCTCCTTCATGCTCACATTTAAATCTCTGTGTCCTCTCTCAGTCTCGCTCCATCCCACTCACTTTTAACTCTCTGTCTCCGCTCTCAGTCTCGCTCATTCTCGCTCTCGTTTAACTCTTTGTTCCACTCTCTGTCTTGCTCCTTCATGCTCACGTTTAACTCTCTGTGTCCGCTCTAAATGACACTCCTTCTCGCTCTCTTTTAACTCTCTGTCTCCACTCTCAGTCTCCCTTCTTCTCGCTCTCTTTTAAATCCATGTCTCCGCTCTCAGTCTCGCTCCTTCTCGGTCTCTTTTTAATCTCTGTCTCCGATCTCAGTCTCGGTCTTTCTCGCTCTCTTATAACTCTTTGTTCCAGTCTCCGTCTCGCTCCTTCATGCTCACATTTAACTCTCTGTGTCCGCACTCAGTCTCACTCCTTCTTGCTCTTTTTTAACTCACTGTCTCTGCTCTCTGTCTCGTTCCGTCTCGCTCTCTTGTAAATCTCTGTCTCCACTCTCAGTCTTGCTCATTCCCGCTCTCTTTTAATTCTCTGTCTCCGCTCTCAGACTCGCTCCTTCCCGCTCTCTTTTAAATCTCTGTCTCCGCTTTCAGTCTCGCTCTTCTCGCTCTCTTTTAACTCATTGTTCCACTCTCTGTCTCGCTCCTTCATGCTCACGTTTAACTCTCTGTGTCAGCTCACAGTCTCACTCCTTCTCACTCTCTTTTAACTCTCTGTCTCCACAGTAAGTCTCCCTCCTTCTCGCTCTCTTTTAACTCTTTGTCTCCACTCTCAGTCTCCATTCTTCTTGCTATCTTTTAACTCACTGTCTCCGCTCTCAGTCTCGCTCCATCTCTCTCTCTTTGACCTGTCTCCGCTCTCAGTCTCGCTGCTTCCCGAACTCTTTTAAATCTCTGTCTCCACTCGCAGTCTACCTTATTCTCGCTCTCTTTTAACTCTCTGTCCCGGCTCTCAGTCTCGCTCCTTCTCGCTCTCTTTTAGCTCTCTGTCTCCATTCTCAGTCTCGCTCCTTCTCACTCTCTTTTAACTCTCTGTCTCGTTTCTCAGACTCACTCCGTCTCAGTTTCTTTTAACTCTTTGTTCCACTCTTAGTCTCGCTCCTTCATGCTCACATTTAAATCTCTGTGACCGCTCTCAGTTTCACTCCTTCTCGCTCTCTTTTAACTCTCTGTCTCCATTCTCAGTCTCCCTCCTTCTTGCTCTCTTTTAACACTTTGTCTCCACTCTCAGTCTCCCTTCATCTCGCTCACTTTTAACTCTCTGTCTCCGCTCTCAGTCTACTCCTTCTCGCTCTCTTTTAAATCTCTGTCTCCACTCTCAGTCTCGCTCCTTCTCGCTCTCCTTTAACTCTTTGTTCCACCCTCTGTCTCACTCCTTGATGCTCATGTTTAACTCTCTGTGTCCGCTCTCAGTCACACTCCTTCTCGCTCTCTTTTAACTGTCTGTCACCGTTCACAGTCTCGCCCCTTCTCGCTCTCTTTTAACTCTCTGTCTCCACTCTCAGTCTCCCTCCTTCTTGCTCTCTTTTAACTCTTTGTCTCCACTCTCAGTCTCCGTTCATCTCGCTCACTTTTAACTCTCTGTCTCCGCTCTCAGTCTACTCTTTCTCGCTCTCTTTTAAATCTTTCTCTCCGCTCTCAGTCTCGCTCCTTCACGGTCTCTTTTAAAACTCTGTCGCCGCTCACAGTCTCACTCCTTCTCGCTCTCTTTTAACTGTCTGTCTCCGTTCTCAGTCTCGCCCCTTCTCGCTCTCTTATAACTCTCTGTCTCCGCTCTCAGTCTCGCTCCTTCACTCTCTCTTTTAACTCTCTGTCTCCACTCTCAGTCTCCCTCCTTCTCGCTCTATTTTAACTCACTGTCTCCGCTCACACTCTCGCTCCATCTCTCTCTCTTTGAACTCTCTGTCTCCGCTCTCAGTCTCGCTCCTTCCCGCTCTCTTTTAAATCCCTGTCTCCGCTCTCAGTCTCGCTCCTTCTTGCTCTCTTTTAACTCTTTGTTCCACTCTGTGTCTCGCTCCTTCATGCTCACGTTTAACTCTCTGTGTCTGCTCTAAGTGACAATCCTTCCCGCTCTCTTTTAACTCTCTGTCTCCACTCTCAGTCTCACTCCTTCTCGCTCTCTTTTAACTCTTTGTTCGAGTCTCAGTCTCGCTCCTTCATGCTCACATTTAAATCTCTGTGTCCTCTCTCAGTCTCGCTCCATCCCACTCACTTTTAACTCTCTGTCTCCGCTCTCAGTCTCGCTCATTCTCGCTCTCGTTTAACTCTTTGTTCCACTCTCTGTCTTGCTCCTTCATGCTCACGTTTAACTCTCTGTGTCCGCTCTAAATGACACTCCTTCTCGCTCTCTTTTAACTCTCTGTCTCCACTCTCAGTCTCCCTTCTTCTCGCTCTCTTTTAAATCCATGTCTCCGCTCTCAGTCTCGCTCCTTCTCGGTCTCTTTTTAATCTCTGTCTCCGATCTCAGTCTCGGTCTTTCTCGCTCTCTTATAACTCTTTGTTCCAGTCTCCGTCTCGCTCCTTCATGCTCACATTTAACTCTCTGTGTCCGCACTCAGTCTCACTCCTTCTTGCTCTTTTTTAACTCACTGTCTCTGCTCTCTGTCTCGTTCCGTCTCGCTCTCTTGTAAATCTCTGTCTCCACTCTCAGTCTTGCTCATTCCCGCTCTCTTTTAATTCTCTGTCTCCGCTCTCAGACTCGCTCCTTCCCGCTCTCTTTTAAATCTCTGTCTCCGCTTTCAGTCTCGCTCTTCTCGCTCTCTTTTAACTCATTGTTCCACTCTCTGTCTCGCTCCTTCATGCTCACGTTTAACTCTCTGTGTCAGCTCACAGTCTCACTCCTTCTCACTCTCTTTTAACTCTCTGTCTCCACAGTAAGTCTCCCTCCTTCTCGCTCTCTTTTAACTCTTTGTCTCCACTCTCAGTCTCCATTCTTCTCGCTATCTTTTAACTCACTGTCTCCGCTCTCAGTCTCGCTCCATCTCTCTCTCTTTGACCTGTCTCCGCTCTCAGTCTCGCTGCTTCCCGAACTCTTTTAAATCTCTGTCTCCACTCGCAGTCTACCTTATTCTCGCTCTCTTTTAACTCTCTGTCCCGGCTCTCAGTCTCGCTCCTTCTCGCTCTCTTTTAGCTCTCTGTCTCCATTCTCAGTCTCGCTCCTTCTCACTCTCTTTTAACTCTTTGTTCCACTCTTTTTCTCGCTCCTTCATGCTCACATTTAAATCTCTGAGACCGCTCTCAGTTTCCCTACTACTCGCTCTCTTTTAACTCTCTGTCTCCACTCTCAGTCTCCCTCATTCTTGCTCTCCTTTAACTCTTTGTCTCAACTCTCAGTCTCCCTTCATCTCGCTCACTTTTAACTCTCTGAATTCATTCTCAGTCTCGCCCTTTCCCGCTTTCTTTTAACTCTCAGTCTCCGCTCTCAGTCTAGTCCTTCTCGCACTCTTTTAAATCTCTGTCTCCGCTCACAGTCTCACTACTTCTCGCTCTCTTTTAACTGCCTGTCTCCGTTCTGAGTATCGCCCCTTCTCGCTCTCTTAGAATGCTCTGTCTCCACTCTCAGTCTCGGTCCTTCACTCTCTCTTTTAACTCTCAGTCTCCACTCTCAGTCTCCCTCCTTCTCGCTCTCTTTTAACTCACTGTCTCCGCTCACAGTCTCGCTATATCTCTCTCTCTTGGAACCCTCTGTCTCCGCTCTCAGTCTCGCTCCTTCCCGCTCTCTTTTAAATCTCAGTCTCCGCTCTCAATCTCGCTCCTTCTCGCTCTCTTTTAACTCTTTGTTCCACTCTCTGTCTCGCACCTTCATGCTGACATTTAACTCTCTGTGTCCGCTCAAAGTGACACTCCTTCTCGCTCTCTTTTAACTCTCTGTCTCCACTCTCAGTCTCCCTCCTTCTCGCTCTCTTTTAACTCTTTGTCTCCACTCTCAGTCTCCCTTCTCCTCGCTCTCATTTAAATCCCTGTCTCCGCTCTCAGTCTCGCTCCTTCTCGCTCTCTTTTAAAACTCTGTCTCCGCTCTCAGTCTCTCCCTTCTCGCTCTCTTTTAACTCTCTGTCTTGGCTCTTAGTCTCGCTCCTTCTCAATCTCTATTAACTCTCTGTCTCCGCTCTCTGTCTCTGTCCTTCTTGCTCACTTTTAACTCACTCTCTCCGCTCTCAATCTCACTCCTTCTCGCTCTCTTTTAACTCTTTTTTCCACTCTTAGTCTCGCTCCTTCCCGCTCTCTTTTAAATCTCTGTCTCCGCTCTCAGTCTCGCTCCTTCTCACTCTCTTTTAAATCTCTGCCTCCGCTCTCAGCCTCGGTCCTTCTCCCTCACTTTTAACTCGTTGTTCCACTCTCTGTCTCGCTCCTTCATGCTCACGTTTAACACTCTGTGTCCGCTCTCAGTCTCACTCCATCTCGCTCTCTTTTAACTCTCTGTCTCCAATCTCAGTCTCCTGCCTTCTCGCACTCTTTTAACTCTTTGTCTCCACTCTCAGTCTCCCTTCTTTTCGCTCTCTTTTAACTCACTGTCTCCGCTCTCAGTCTCGCTCCATCTCTCTCTCTTTGAACTCTCTGTGTCCCTTCTCAGTCTCACTCCTTCCCGTTCTCTTTTAAATCTCTGTCTCCGCTCTCGGTCTCGCTCCTTCTCACTCTCTTTTAAATCTCTGTCTCCGCTCTCATTCTCGGTCATTCTCCCTCACTTTTAACTCTTTGTTCCACTCTCTGTCTCACTCCTTCATGCTCACGTTTAACTCTCTGTGTCTGCTCTCAGTCACACACCTTCCCGCTCTCTTTTAACTCTCTGTCTCCACTCTAAGTCTCCCTCCTTCTCGCTTTCTTTTAACTCTTTGTCTCCAATCTCAGTCTCCCTTCTTCTCACTCTCTTTTAACTGTCTGTCTCCGTTCACAGTCTCGCCCCTTCTCGCTCTCTTTTAAGTTTCTGTCTCCACTCTCAGTTTTGCTCCTTGTCACTCTCTTGTAAATCTCTGTCTCCACTCTCAGTCTCAGTCCTTCTCGCTCATTTTTAACTCCCTGTCTCCGTTCTCATTCTCGCCCCTCCTCGCTCTCTTTTAACTCTCTGTCTTGGCTCTTAGTCTCTCTCCTTCTCGATCTCTATTAACTCTCTGTCTCCACTCTCAGTCTCACTCCTGCCCGCTCTCTTTTAAATCTCTGTCTCCGCTCTCACTCTCTCCTTCTCTCTCTCTTTTAAATATCTGTCTCCGCTCTCAGTCTCGCACCTTCTCGCTCTCTTTTAAATCTTTGTTCCAATCTTAGTCTACTTTCTTCTCTCTCTCTTTTAACTCTCTGTCCCGGCTCTCAGTCTCTCTCCTTCTCTCTCTCTTTTAAATCTCTGTCTCCGCTCTCAGTCTCGCTCCTTCTCACTCTCTTTTAACTCTTTGTTCCACTCTTTTTCTCGCTCCTTCATGCTCACATTTAAATCTCTGAGACCGCTCTCAGTTTCCCTACTACTCGCTCTCTTTTAACTCTCTGTCTCCACTCTCAGTCTCCCTCATTCTTGCTCTCCTTTAACTCTTTGTCTCAACTCTCAGTCTCCCTTCATCTCGCTCACTTTTAACTCTCTGAATTCATTCTCAGTCTCGCCCTTTCCCGCTTTCTTTTAACTCTCAGTCTCCGCTCTCAGTCTAGTCCTTCTCGCACTCTTTTAAATCTCTGTCTCCGCTCACAGTCTCACTACCTCTCGCTCTCTTTTAACTGCCTGTCTCCGTTCTGAGTATCGCCCCTTCTCGCTCTCTTAGAATGCTCTGTCTCCACTCTCAGTCTCGGTCCTTCACTCTCTCATTTAACTCTCAGTCTCCACTCTCAGTCTCCCTCCTTCTCGCTCTCTTTTAACTCACTGTCTCCGCTCACAGTCTCGCTATATCTCTCTCTCTTGGAACCCTCTGTCTCCGCTCTCAGTCTCGCTCCTTCCCGCTCTCTTTTAAATCTCAGTCTCCGCTCTCAATCTCGCTCCTTCTCGCTCTCTTTTAACTCTTTGTTCCACTCTCTGTCTCGCACCTTCATGCTGACATTTAACTCTCTGTGTCCGCTCAAAGTGACACTCCTTCTCGCTCTCTTTTAACTCTCTGTCTCCACTCTCAGTCTCCCTCCTTCTCGCTCTCTTTTAACTCTTTGTCTCCACTCTCAGTCTCCCTTCTCCTCGCTCTCATTTAAATCCCTGTCTCCGCTCTCAGTCTCGCTCCTTCTCGCTCTCTTTTAAAACTCTGTCTCCGCTCTCAGTCTCTCCCCTTCTCGCTCTCTTTTAACTCTCTGTCTTGGCTCTTAGTCTCGCTCCTTCTCAATCTCTATTAACTCTCTGTCTCCGCTCTCTGTCTCTGTCCTTCTTGCTCACTTTTAACTCACTCTCTCCGCTCTCAATCTCACTCCTTCTCGCTCTCTTTTAACTCTTTTTTCCACTCTTAGTCTCGCTCCTTCCCGCTCTCTTTTAAATCTCTGTCTCCGCTCTCAGTCTCGCTCCTTCTCACTCTCTTTTAAATCTCTGCCTCCGCTCTCAGCCTCGGTCCTTCTCCCTCACTTTTAACTCGTTGTTCCACTCTCTGTCTCGCTCCTTCATGCTCACGTTTAACACTCTGTGTCCGCTCTCAGTCTCACTCCATCTCGCTCTCTTTTAACTCTCTGTCTCCAATCTCAGTCTCCTGCCTTCTCGCACTCTTTTAACTCTTTGTCTCCACTCTCAGTCTCCCTTCTTTTCGCTCTCTTTTAACTCACTGTCTCCGCTCTCAGTCTCGCTCCATCTCTCTCTCTTTGAACTCTCTGTGTCCCTTCTCAGTCTCACTCCTTCCCGTTCTCTTTTAAATCTCTGTCTCCGCTCTCGGTCTCGCTCCTTCTCACTCTCTTTTAAATCTCTGTCTCCGCTCTCATTCTCGGTCATTCTCCCTCACTTTTAACTCTTTGTTCCACTCTCTGTCTCACTCTTTCATGCTCACGTTTAACTCTCTGTGTCTGCTCTCAGTCACACACCTTCCCGCTCTCTTTTAACTCTCTGTCTCCACTCTAAGTCTCCCTCCTTCTCGCTTTCTTTTAACTCTTTGTCTCCAATCTCAGTCTCCCTTCTTCTCACTCTCTTTTAACTGTCTGTCTCCGTTCACAGTCTCGCCCCTTCTCGCTCTCTTTTAAGTTTCTGTCTCCACTCTCAGTTTTGCTCCTTGTCACTCTCTTGTAAATCTCTGTCTCCGCTCTCAGTCTCAGTCCTTCTCGCTCATTTTTAACTCCCTGTCTCCGTTCTCATTCTCGCCCCTCCTCGCTCTCTTTTAACTCTCTGTCTTGGCTCTTAGTCTCTCTCCTTCTCGATCTCTATTAACTCTCTGTCTCCACTCTCAGTCTCACTCCTGCCCGCTCTCTTTTAAATCTCTGTCTCCGCTCTCACTCTCTCCTTCTCTCTCTCTTTTAAATATCTGTCTCCGCTCTCAGTCTCGCACCTTCTCGCTCTCTTTTAAATCTTTGTTCCAATCTTAGTCTACTTTCTTCTCTCTCTCTTTTAACTCTCTGTCCCGGCTCTCAGTCTCTCTCCTTCTCTCTCTCTTTTAAATCTCTGTCTCCGCTCTCAGTCTCGCTCCTTCTCGCTCTCTTTTAGCTCTCTGTCTCCACTCTCAGTCTCCCTTCTTCTCACTCTCTTTTAACTCACTGTCTCCGCTCTCAGTCTCGCTCCATCTCTCTCTCTTTGAACTCTCCGTGTCCCTTCTCAGTCTCGCTCCTTCCCGCTCTCTTTTAAATCTCTGTCTCCGCTCTCAGTCTCGCTCCTTCTCGCTCTCCTTTAACTCTTTGTTCCACTCTCTGTCTCACTCCTTCATGCTCACGTTTAACTCTGTGTCCGCGCTCAGTCACACACCTTCTCGCTCTCTTTTAACTCTCTGTCTCCACTCTAAGTCTCCCTCCTTCTCGCTCTCTTTCAACTCTTTGTCTCCAATCTCAGTCTCCCTTCTTCTCGCTCTCTGTTAACTCTCTGTCTCCGGTCACAATCCCGCCCCTTCTCGCTCTCTTTTAACTCTCTGTCTTCACTCTCAGTTTCGCTCCTTGTCACTCTCTTTTAAATCTCTGTCTCCGCTCTCAGTCTCAGTCCTTCTCGCTCACTTTTAACTCCCTGTCTCCGCTCTCAGTCTCGCTCCTTCTTGCTCTCTTTTAACTCTTTGTTCCAATCTTAGTCTCGCTCCTTCATGCTCTCATTTAAATCTCTGTCTCCCTTCACAGGCTCCCTCCTTCTTGCTCTCTTTTAACTATTTGTCTCCACTCTCAGTCTACCTTATTCTCGCTCTCTTATAACTCTCTGTCCTGGCTCTCAGTCTCTTTCCTTCTCTCTCTCTTTTAAATCTCTGTCTCCGCTCTCAGTCTCGCTCCTTCTCGCTCTCATTTAGCTCTCTGTCTCCATTCTCAGTCTCGCTCCTTCTCACTCTCGTTTAACTCTTTGTTCCACTCTTAGTCTCGCTCCTTCATGCTCACATTTAAATCTCTGTAACCGTTCGCAGTCTTGCCCCTTCTCGCTCTCTTTTAACTCTCTGTCTCCACTCTCAGTCTCCCTCCTTCTTGCTCTCTTTTAACTCTTTGTCTCCACTCTCAGTCTCCTTTCATCTCGCTCACTTTTAACTCTCTGTCTCCGTTCTCAGTCTCGCCCCTTCTTGCTCTCTTTTAAATCTCTGTCTCCGCTCTCAGTCTCGCTCCTTCTCGCTAACTTTTAAAACTCTGTCTCCGCTCACAGTCTCACTCCTTCTCGCTCTCTTTTAACTGTCTGTCTCCGTTCTCAGTCTCGCCCCTTCTCGCTCTCGTATAACTCTCTGTCTCCGCTCTCAGTCTCGCTCCTTCACTCTCTCTTTTAACTCTCTGTCTCCACTCTCAGTCTCCCTCCTTCTCGCTCTCTTTTAACTCAATGACTCTGCTCACACTCTCGCTCTTCTCTCTCTCTTTTTGAACTCTCTGTCTCCGCTCTCAGTCTCGCTCCTTCCCGCTCTCTTTTAAATCTCAGTCTCCGCTCTCAGTCTCGCCCCTTCTTGCTCTCTATTAACACTCTGTCTCCGCTCACAGTCGCACTCATTCCCGCTCTCTTTTAACTGTCTGTCTCCGTTCTCAGTCTTGCTCCTTCTCACTCTCTTTTAACTCTTTGTTCCACTCTCTGTCTCGCTCCTTCATGCTCAAGTTTATCTCTCTGTGTCCGCTCTAAGTGACACTCCTTCTCGCTCTCTTTTAACTCTCTGTCTCCACTCTCAGTCTCCCTTCTTCTCGCTCTCTTTTAAATCCCTGTTTCCGCTTTCATTCTCGCTCCTTCTCGCTCTCTTTTAACACTCTCTCTCCGCTCACAGTCGCACTCCTTCCCGCTCTCTTTTAAATCTCTGTCTCCGCTCTCAGTCTCACTCTTTCTCGCTATATTTTAACTCTTTGTTCCAGCCTCTGTCTCGCTCCTTCATGCTCACGTTTAACTCTCTGTGTCAGTTGTCAGTCTCACTCCTTCTTGCTCTTTTTTATCTCTCTGTCTCCGCTCTCTGTCTCGTTCCTTCTCGCTCTCTTGTAACTCTCTGTCTCCGCTCTCAGTCTTGCTCATTCCTGCTCTCTTTTAACTCTCTGTCCCTGCTCTCAGACTTGCTCCTTTCCGCTCTCTTTTAACTCTTTGTCTCCACTCTCAGTCTCCCTTCTTCTCGCTCACTTTTTACTCTCTGTGTCCGTTCCCAGTCTCCGTCCTTCTCGCTTTCTTTTAATTCTCTGTCTCCGCTCACAGTCTCACTCCTTCTCGCTCTCTTTTAATTCTCTGTCTCCATTCTAAGTCTCGGTCCTTCTCGCTCTCTTTTAACTCTCTGTCTCACTTCGCAGGCTCCCTACTTCTTGCTCTCTTTTAACTATTTGTCTCCACTCTCAGTCTACCTTCTTCTCGCTCTCTTTTAATTCTTTGTCTCCACTCTCAGTCTCCCTGCACCTCGCTCACTTTTAACTCTCTGACTCCATTCTCAGTCTCGCCCCTTCCCGCTTTATTTTAACTCTCAGTCTCCGTTCTCAGTCTAGTCCTTCTCGCACTCTTTTAAATCTCTGTCTCCGCTCATAGTCCTTCTACTTCTCGCTCTCTTTTAACTGCCTGCCTCCGTTCTGAGTATCTCCCCTTCTCACTCTCTTAGAACGCTCTGTCTCCGCTCTCAGTCTCGGTCCTTCACTCTCTCATTTAACTCTCTGTCTCCACTCTCAGTCTCCCTCCTTCTCGCTCTCTTTTAACTCACTGTCTCCGCTCACAGTCTCGCTATATCTCTCTCTCTTGGAACCCTCTGTCTCCGCTCTCAGTCTCGCTCCTTCCCGCTCTCTTTTAAATCTCAGTCTCCGCTCTCAATCTCGCTCCTTCTCGCTCTCTTTTAACTCTTTGTTCCACTGTCTGTCTCGCTCCTTCATGCTGACGTTTAACTCTCTGTGTCCGCTCTAAGTGACACTCCTTCTCGCTCTCTTTCAACACACTGTCTCCGCTCTCAGTCTCGCCCCTTCTCGCTCTCTTTTAACTCTCTGTTTTGGCTCTTAGTCTCGCTCCTTCTCAATCTCTATTAAATCTGTCTCCGCTATCAGTCTCTCTCCTTCTTGCTCACTATTAACTCGCTGTCTCCGCTCTCAGTCTAGCTCCTTCTCACTCTCTTTTAACTCTTTGTTCCACTCTTAGTCTCTCTCCTTCCCGCTCTCGTTTAAATCTCTGTCTCCGCTCTAAGTCTCGCTCCTTCTCGCTCAGATTTAAATATCTGTGACCGTGCTCAGTTTCACTCCTTCTCGCTCTCTTTTAACTCTCTGTCTCCACTCTCAGTCTCGCTCCTTCTCGCTCTCTTTCAATTCTTTGTTCCACTCTCTGTCTCGCTCCTTCATGCTCATGTTTAACTCTCTGTCTCCACTCTCAGTCTCCCTCCTTCTCGGTCTCTTTTAACTCTTTGTCTCCACTCTCAGTCTCCCTTCTTCTCGCTCTCTTTGAACTGTCTGTCTCCGTTCTCACTCTCGCTCCTTCTCACTCTCTTTTAAATCTCTGTCTCCGCTCTCAGTCTCGGTCCTTCTCGCTCACTTTTAACTCTTTGTTCCACTCTCTGTCTCACTCCTTCATGCTCACGTTTAACTCCCTGTCTCCACACTCAGTCTCCCTCCTTCTCGCTCTCTTTTAACTCTTTGTCTCCACTCTCAGACTCCCTTCTTCTTGCCCTTTTTTAACTCACGGTCTCCACTCTCAGTCTCGCTCGATCCCTCTCTCTTTGAACTCTCTGTCTCCGCTGTCAGTCTCGCTCCTTCTCGCTCTCCTTTAACTCTTTGTTCCACTCTCTGTCTCGCTCCTTCATGCTCACGTTTAACACTCTGTGTCCGCTCTCAGTCTCACTCCTTCTCGCTCTCTTTTAACTCTCTATCTCCACTCTCAGTCTCCCGCCTTCTCGCTCTCCTTTAACTCACTGTCTCCGCTCTAGTCTCTCTCAACCTCTCTCTCTTTGAACTCTCTATCTCCCCTCTCAGTCTCGCTCCTTCCTGCTCTCTTTTAAATCACTGTCTCCCTTCTCAGTCTCCCTCCATATTGCTCTCTTTTAACTCTTTGTCTCCACTCTCAGTCTCCCTTCTTCTCGCTCTCTTTGAACTGTCTGTCTCCTTTCTCAGTCTCACCCCTTCTCGCTCTCTTTTAACTCCCTGTCTCTGCTCTCATTCTCGCTCCTTCTCGCTCTCTTTTAATTCTCTGTCTCCGCTCTCAGTCTCGCTCCTTCTCGCTCTCTTTTAACACTCTGTCACCGCTCACAGTCGCACTCCTTGTCGCTCTCTTTTAACTCTCTGTCTCTGTTCTCAGTCTCGGACCTTCTCGCTCTCTTCTAGCTCTCTGTCTCCGCTCTCAGTCTCACTCCTTCTCGCTCTCTTTTAACTCTTTGTCTCCACTCTCAGTCTCCCTTCCGCTCTCTCTCTTTTAACTGTGTGTTTCCGTTCTCAGACTTGCCCATTCTCTCTCTCTTTTAACACTCTGTCTCCGCTCTCAGTCTCACTCTTTCTTGCTCTCTTTTTACTCTCTGTCTGTGCTCTCAGTCTCCCTCCTTCTCGCTCTCTTTTAACTCTTTGTTCCACTCTTAGTCTCGCTCCTTCACGCTCACTTTTAATTCACTGTGACCGCACTCAGTATCAATCCTTCTCGCTCTCTTTTTACTCTCTGTCTCCACTCTCCGTCTCCCTCCTTCTTCCTCTCTTTTGACTCTTTGTCTCCACTCTCAGTCTCCCTTCTTCTCGCTCTCTTTTAAATCTCTGTCTCCGCTCTCAGTCTCGCTCCTTCTCACTCTCTTTTAACCCTCTGTCTCCGCTCACTTTCTCACTTCTTCTCGATCTCTTTGAAATCTCTGTCTCTGTTCTCAGTCTGGGTCCGTCTCGCTCTCTTATAAATCTCTGTCTCCGCAGTCAGTCTCACTCCTTCTCGCTCCCTTTTAACTCTCTGGCTCCTCTCTCAGTCTCCCTCCTTCTTGCTGTCTTTTAACTCTTTGTCTCCACTCTCAGTCTACCTTCTTCTCGCTCTCTTTGAACTGTCTGTCTCCGTTCTCAGTCACACCCCTTCTCGCTCTCTTTTAACTCCCTGTCTCCGCTCTCATCCTCTCTCCTTCTCGCTCTCTTTTAAATCTCTGTCTCCGCTCTCAGTCTCGCTCCTTCTCGCTCTCTTTTAACCCTCTGTCTCCGCTCACTTTCTCACTTCTTCTCGATCTCTTTGAAATCTCTGTCTCTGTTCTCAGTCTGGGTCCTTCTCGCTCTCTTATAAATCTCTGTCTCCGCAGTCAGTCTCACTCCTTCTCGCTCCCTTTTAACTCTCTGGCTCCTCTCTCAGTCTCCCTCCTTCTTGCTGTCTTTTAACTCTTTGTCTCCACTCTCAGTCTACCTTCTTCTCGCTCTCTTTGAACTGTCTGTCTCCGATCTCAGTCACACCCCTTCTCGCTCTCTTTTAACTCCCTGTCTCCGCTCTCATCCTCTCTCCTTCTCGCTCTCTTTTAAATCTCTGTCTCCGCTCTCAGTCTCGCTCCTTCTCGCTCTCTTTTAACCCTCTGTCTCCGCTCACTTTCTCACTTCTTCTCGATCTCTTTGAAATCTCTGTCTCTGTTCTCAGTCTGGGTCCTTCTCGCTCTCTTATAAATCTCTGTCTCCGCAGTCAGTCTCACTCCTTCTCGCTCCCTTTTAACTCTCTGGCTCCTCTCTCAGTCTCCCTCCTTCTTGCTGTCTTTTAAGTCTTTGTCTCCGCTCTCAGTCTACCTTCTTCTCGCTCTCTTTTAACTCTCTGTCTCCGTTCTCAGTCTCACCCCTTCTCGCTCGCTTTTAACTCTCTGTCTCCGCTCTCAGTCTCGCTCCTTCTCTCTCTCTTTTAACTCTTTATTCCAGTCTTAATCTCGCTCATTCACACTCACGTTTAAATCTCTGTGACTGCTCTCAGTCTCACTCCTTCTCGCTCTCTTTAAATTCTCTGACTCCACTCTCAGTCTCCCTCCTTCTCGCTCTCTTTTAACTCTTGGTCTCCACTCTCAGTCTCCATTCTTCTCGCTCTCTTTTAACTGTCTGTCACCGCTCTCAGTCTCACTCCTTCTCGCTCTCTTTAAACTCTCTGACTCCACTCTCAGTCTCCCTCCTTCTCGCTCTCTTTTAACTCTTTGTCTCCACTCTTAGTCTCCCTTCTTCACGCTCACTTTTAACTCTCTGTCTCCGTTCTCAGTCTCGCATCATCTCGCTCTCAGTCAACTCTCTGTCTCCTTTCTCAGTCTCGCCCCTTCCCACTCTCTTTTAAATCTCTGTCTCCGTTCTCAGTCTTGCTCCGTCTCGCTCTCTTTTAACACTCTGTCTCCGCCCAGAGTCGCACTCCTTCCCGCTCTCTTTTAACTCTCAGTCTCCGCTCTCAGTCTACTCATTCTCGCTCTCTTTTAAATCTCTGTCTCCGCTCTCAGTCTCGCTTCTTCCCGCTCTCTTTTAACACTCTGTCTCCCTTCTCAGTCTCCCTCCTTCTTGCTGTCTTTTAAGTCTTTGTCTCCACTCTCAGTCTACCTTCTTCTCGCTCTCTTTTAACTCTCTGTCTCCGCTCTCAGTCATGCTCCTTCTCCCCCTCTTTTAAAGCTCTTTCTCCGCTCTCAGTCTCACTCCTTCTCGCTCTCTTTTAACTCTTTGTCTCCACTCTCAGTCTCCCTTCGTCTTCTCTCTTTTAACTGTCTGTCTCCGGTCTCAGTCTCGCCCCTTCTCGCTCTCATTTAACTCTCTGTCTCTGCTCTTAGTCTCGCTCTTTATCGCTCTATTTTAATTCTTTGTTCCAGTCTCTGTCTCGCTCCTTCATGCTCATGTTTAACTCTCTGTGTCCGCTCTCAGTCTCACTCCTTCTCGCTCTCTTTTAACTCTCTGTCTCTGCTCTCAGTCTCCCTCCTTCTCGCTCTCTTTTAACTCTTGGTCTCCACTCTCAGTCTCCATTCTTCTCGCTCTCTTTTAACTGTCTGTCTCTGTTCTCAGTCTCACCCCTTCTCGCTCTCATTTAACTCTCTGTCTCCGCTCTCAGTCTCGCACCTTCTCTCTCTCTTTTAACTCTATGTCTCCGCTCTCAGTCTTGGTCCTTCTCGCTTTCTTTTAACTCTTTTTTCCACTCTCAGACTTGCTCATTCAAACTCACATTTAAATATCTGTTATCGCTCTCAGTCTCACTCCTTCTCGCTCTCTTTTAACTCTCTGTCTCCGCTCTCAGTCTCACTCCTTCTCACTCTCTTTTAACTCTCTGTCTCCACTCTCAATTTCCCTTCTTCTCGCTCTCTTTAACTGTCTGTCTCCAATCTCAGTCTCGCCCCTTCTCGCACTCTTTTAACTCTCTGTCCTGGCTCTTACTCTCGCTCCTTCTCAATCTCTATTAACCCTCTGTCTACGCTCTCAGTCTCTCTCCTTCTTGCTCACTTTTAACTCCCTGTCTCCGCTCTCAGTCTCGCTCCTTCTCGCTGTCTTTTAATTCTTTGTTCCACTCTCTGTCTCTCTCCTTCATGTTCACGTTTAACTCTCTGTCTCCACTCTCAGTCTCCCTCCTTCTCGGTTTCTTTTAACTCTTTGTCTCCACTCTCAGTGTCCCTTCTTCTCGCTCTCTTTGAACTGTCTGTCTCCGTTCTCCCTCTCGCCCCTTCTCGCTCTCTTTTAACTCTCTGTCTCCGCTCTCAGTCTCGCTCCTTCTCACTCTCTTTTAAATCTCTCTCTCTGCTCTCAGTCTCGGTCCTTCTCGCCCACTTTTAACTCTTTGTTCACTCTCTGTCTCACTCCTTCATGCTCACGTTTAACTCCCTGTCTCCACTTTCTGTCTCCGTCCTTCTCGCTCTCTTTTAACTTTTTGTCTCCACTCTCAGTCTCCCTTCTTCTTGCTCTTTTTTAAATCACTGTCTCCACTCTCAGTCTCCCTTCTTCTTGCTCTTTTTTAAATCACTGTCTCCACTCTCAGTCTCGCTCCATCCCTCTCTCTTTGAACTCTCTGTCTCAGCTCTCAGTCTCGCTCCTTCTCGCTCTCCTTTAACTTTTTGTTCCACTCTCTGTCTCACCCCTTCATGCTCACGTTTAACTCTCTGTGTCCGCTCTCAGTCACACTCCTTCTCGCTCTCTTTTACCTCTCTGTCTCCATTCTAAGTCTCCCTCCTTCTCGTTCTCTTTTAACTCTTTGTCTCCACTCTCAGTCTCGCTCCTTCTCTCCCTCTTTTAAATCTCTTTCTCCGCTCTCAGTCTCGCTCCTTCTCGCTCTCTTTTAATAATCTGTCTCCGCTCTCAGTCTCACTCATTCTCGGTCTCTTTTAACTCTTTTTCTCCACTCTCAGTCTCCCTTCGTCTCTATCTCTTTTAACTGTCTGTCTCCGTTCTCAGTCTCGCTCCTTCTCTCTCTCATTTAATTCTCAGTCTCCGCTCTCAGTCTCGCTCCTTTTTGCTCTCTTTTATCTCATTGTCACCGCATTGAGTCTCGCTCCTTCTCGCTCTCTTTTAACTCTTTGTTCCACTCTTAGTCTTGCTCCTTCACGCTCAGGTTTAAATCACTGTGACTGCTCTCAGTATCAATCGTCCTCGCTCTCTTTTAACTCTCTGTCTCCACTCTCAGTCTCCCTCCTTCTTCTTCTATTTTAACTCTTTGTCTCCACTCTCAGTCTCCCTTCTTCTCGCTCTCTTTGAACTGTCTGTCTCCGTTCTAAGTCTCACCCCTTCTCGCTCTCTTTTAACTCCCTGTCTCCGCTCTCATTCTCACTTCTTCTCGCTCTCTTTGAGATCTCTGTCTCTGTTCTCAGTCTCACTCCTTCTCGCTCTCTTTTAACTCTCTGGCCCCTCTCTCAGTCTCCCTCCTTCTTGCTCTCTTTTAACTCTTTGTCTCCACTCTCAGTCTCCCTTCTTCTCTCTCTCTTTTAACTGTCGGTCTCTGCTCTCATTCTCGGAACTTTTTGCTCTCTTTATCTCCCTTCACCACTCCCAGTCTCACTCCTCGCTCTTTTTTAATCCTTGTTCCACTCTTAGTCTCGCTCATTCACGCTCACGTTTAAATCTGTGTGACCGCTCTCAGTCTCCCTCCTTCTCGCTCTATTTTAACTCACTGTCTCTGCTAACACTCTCGCTCCATCTCTCTCCCTTTGAACTCTCTGTGTCCGCTCTCAGTCTGGCTCCATCCCGCTCTCTTTTAAATCTCTGTCTCCGCTCTCAGTCTTGCTCCTTCTCGCTCTCTTTTAACTCTATGTTCAACTCTCTTTCTCGCTCCTTCATGCTCACATTTAATTCTCTGTGTCCGCTCTAAGTGACACTCCTTCTCGCTCTCTTTTAACTCTTTGTCTCCACTCTCAGTCTCCCTTCTTCTCGCTCTCTTTTAACTGTCTGTCTCCATTCTCATTCTCGCCGCTTCTCGCTCTCTTTTAAATCCCTGACTCCTCTCTCAGTCTCGCTCCTTCTCGCGCTCTTTTAAATCTCTGTCTCCGCTCTCAGTCTCGCTCTTTCTCGCTCTATTTTTACTCTTTGTTCCAGTCTCTTTCTCGCTTCTTCATGCTCACTTTTAACTCTCTGTCTCCGTGCTCAGTCTCGCCCCTTCTCGCTCTCATTTAACTCTCTGTCTCAACTCTCATTCTCGCGCCTTCTCTCTCTCTTTTCACTCTCTCTCTCCGCTCTCAGTCTCGGTACTTCTCGCTCTATTTTAACTCTTTTTTCCACTCTCAGTCTCGCTCATTCACACTCACGTTTAAATATCTGTTACCGCTCTCAGTCTCACTCCTTCTCGCTCTCTTTTAACTCTCTGTCTCCAATCTCAGTTTCCCTTCTTCTCGCTCTCTTTTAACTGTCTGTCTCCAATCTCAGTCTCGCCCCTTCTCTCTCTCTTTTAATTCGCTGTCTTGGCTCTTAGTCTCGCTCCTTCTCAATCTCTATTAACCCTCTGTCTCCGCGCTCATTCTCTCTCCTTCTTGCTCACTTTTAACTCCCTGCTCCGCTCTCAGTCTCGCTCCTTCTCGCTCTCTTTCAATTCTTTGTTCCAATCTCTGTCTCACCCCTTCATGCTCACGTTTAACTCTCTGTGTCCGCTCTCAGTCACACTCCTTCTCGCTCTCTTTTACCTCTCTGTCTCCATTCTAAGTCTCCCTCCTTCTCGTTCTCTTTTAACTCTTTGTCTCCACTCTCAGTCTCGCTCCTTCTCTCCCTCTTTTAAATCTCTTTCTCCGCTCTCAGTCTCGCTCCTTCTCGCTCTCTTTTAATAATCTGTCTCCGCTCTCAGTCTCACTCATTCTCGGTCTCTTTTAACTCTTTTTCTCCACTCTCAGTCTCCCTTCGTCTCTATCTCTTTTAACTGTCTGTCTCCGTTCTCAGTCTCGCTCCTTCTCTCTCTCATTTAATTCTCAGTCTCCGCTCTCAGTCTCGCTCCTTTTTGCTCTCTTTTATCTCATTGTCACCGCATTGAGTCTCGCTCCTTCTCGCTCTCTTTTAACTCTTTGTTCCACTCTTAGTCTTGCTCCTTCACGCTCAGGTTTAAATCACTGTGACTGCTCTCAGTATCAATCGTCCTCGCTCTCTTTTAACTCTCTGTCTCCACTCTCAGTCTCCCTCCTTCTTCTTCTATTTTAACTCTTTGTCTCCACTCTCAGTCTCCCTTCTTCTCGCTCTCTTTGAACTGTCTGTCTCCGTTCTAAGTCTCACCCCTTCTCGCTCTCTTTTAACTCCCTGTCTCCGCTCTCATTCTCACTTCTTCTCGCTCTCTTTGAGATCTCTGTCTCTGTTCTCAGTCTCACTCCTTCTCGCTCTCTTTTAACTCTCTGGCCCCTCTCTCAGTCTCCCTCCTTCTTGCTCTCTTTTAACTCTTTGTCTCCACTCTCAGTCTCCCTTCTTCTCTCTCTCTTTTAACTGTCGGTCTCTGCTCTCATTCTCGGAACTTTTTGCTCTCTTTATCTCCCTTCACCACTCCCAGTCTCACTCCTCGCTCTTTTTTAATCCTTGTTCCACTCTTAGTCTCGCTCATTCACGCTCACGTTTAAATCTGTGTGACCGCTCTCAGTCTCCCTCCTTCTCGCTCTATTTTAACTCACTGTCTCTGCTAACACTCTCGCTCCATCTCTCTCCCTTTGAACTCTCTGTGTCCGCTCTCAGTCTGGCTCCATCCCGCTCTCTTTTAAATCTCTGTCTCCGCTCTCAGTCTTGCTCCTTCTCGCTCTCTTTTAACTCTATGTTCAACTCTCTTTCTCGCTCCTTCATGCTCACATTTAATTCTCTGTGTCCGCTCTAAGTGACACTCCTTCTCGCTCTCTTTTAACTCTTTGTCTCCACTCTCAGTCTCCCTTCTTCTCGCTCTCTTTTAACTGTCTGTCTCCATTCTCATTCTCGCCGCTTCTCGCTCTCTTTTAAATCCCTGACTCCTCTCTCAGTCTCGCTCCTTCTCGCGCTCTTTTAAATCTCTGTCTCCGCTCTCAGTCTCGCTCTTTCTCGCTCTATTTTTACTCTTTGTTCCAGTCTCTTTCTCGCTTCTTCATTCTCACTTTTAACTCTCTGTCTCCGTGCTCAGTCTCGCCCCTTCTCGCTCTCATTTAACTCTCTGTCTCAACTCTCATTCTCGCGCCTTCTCTCTCTCTTTTCACTCTCTCTCTCCGCTCTCAGTCTCGGTACTTCTCGCTCTATTTTAACTCTTTTTTCCACTCTCAGTCTCGCTCATTCACACTCACGTTCAAATATCTGTTACCGCTCTCAGTCTCACTCCTTCTCGCTCTCTTTTAACTCTCTGTCTCCAATCTCAGTTTCCCTTCTTCTCGCTCTCTTTTAACTGTCTGTCTCCAATCTCAGTCTCGCCCCTTCTCTCTCTCTTTTAATTCGCTGTCTTGGCTCTTAGTCTCGCTCCTTCTCAATCTCTATTAACCCTCTGTCTCCGCGATCATTCTCTCTCCTTCTTGCTCACTTTTAACTCCCTGTCTCCGCTCTCAGTCTCGCTCCTTCTCGCTCTCTTTCAATTCTTTGTTCCACTCTCTGTCTCGCTCCTTCATGCTCATGTTTAACTCTCTGTCTCCACTCTCAGTCTCCCTCCTTCTTGGTCTCTTTTAACTCTTTGTCTCCACTCTCAGTCTCCCTTCTTCTCGCTCTCTTTGAACTGTCTGTCTCCGTTCTCACTCTCGCTCCTTCTCACTCTCTTTTAAATCTCTGTCTCCGCTCTCAGTCTCGGTCCTTCTCGCTCACTTTTAACTCTTTGTTCCACTCTCTGTCTCACTCCTTCATGCTCATGTTTAACTCCCTGTCTCCACTCTCTGTCTCCCTCCTTCTCGCTCTCTTTTAACTCTTTGTCTCCACTCTCAGTCTCCCTTCTTCTTGCTCTTTTTTAACTCACTGTCTCCACTCTCAGTCTCGCTCCATCCCTCTCTCTGGAACTATCTGTCTCCGCTCTCAGTCTCGCTCCTTCTCGCTCTCCTTTAACTCATTGTTCCACTCTCTGTCTCACTCCTTCATGCTCACGTTTAACTCCCTGTCTCCGCTCTCATCCTCTCTCCTTCTCGCTCTCTTTTAAATCTCTGTCTCCGCTCTCAGTCTCGCTCCTTCTCGCTCTCTTTTAACCCTCTGTCTCCGCTCACTTTCTCACTTCTTCTCGATCTCTTTGAAATCTCTGTCTCTGTTCTCAGTCTGGGTCCTTCTCGCTCTCTTATAAATCTCTGTCTCCGCAGTCAGTCTCACTCCTTCTCGCTCCCTTTTAACTCTCTGGCTCCTCTCTCAGTCTCCCTCCTTCTTGCTGTCTTTTAACTCTTTGTCTCCACTCTCAGTCTACCTTCTTCTCGCTCTCTTTGAACTGTCTGTCTCCGTTCTCAGTCACACCCCTTCTCGCTCTCTTTTAACTCCCTGTCTCCGCTCTCATCCTCTCTCCTTCTCGCTCTCTTTTAAATCTCTGTCTCCGCTATCAGTCTCGCTCCTTCTCGCTCTCTTTTAACCCTCTGTCTCCGCTCACTTTCTCACTTCTTCTCGATCTCTTTGAAATCTCTGTCTCTGTTCTCAGTCTGGGTCCTTCTCGCTCTCTTATAAATCTCTGTCTCCGCAGTCAGTCTCACTCCTTCTCGCTCCCTTTTAACTCTCTGGCTCCTCTCTCAGTCTCCCTCCTTCTTGCTGTCTTTTAAGTCTTTGTCTCCACTCTCAGTCTCCATTCTTCTCGCTCTCTTTTAACTGTCTGTCACCGCTCTCAGTCTCACTCCTTCTCGCTCTCTTTAAACTCTCTGACTCCACTCTCAGTCTCCCTCCTTCTCGCTCTCTTTTAACTCTTTGTCTCCACTCTTAGTCTCCCTTCTTCACGCTCACTTTTAACTCTCTGTCTCCGTTCTCAGTCTCGCATCATCTCGCTCTCAGTCAACTCTCTGTCTCCTTTCTCAGTCTCGCCCCTTCCCACTCTCTTTTAAATCTCTGTCTCCGTTCTCAGTCTTGCTCCGTCTCGCTCTCTTTTAACACTCTGTCTCCGCCCAGAGTCGCACTCCTTCCCGCTCTCTTTTAACTCTGTCTCCGCTCTCAGTCTACTCATTCTCGCTCTCTTTTAAATCTCTGTCTCCGCTCTCAGTCTCGCTTCTTCCCGCTCTCTTTTAACACTCTGTCTCCCTTCTCAGTCTCCCTCCTTCTTGCTGTCTTTTAAGTCTTTGTCTCCACTCTCAGTCTACCTTCTTCTCGCTCTCTTTTAACTCTCTGTCTCCGCTCTCAGTCATGCTCCTTCTCCCCCTCTTTTAAAGCTCTTTCTCCGCTCTCAGTCTCACTCCTTCTCGCTCTCTTTTAACTCTTTGTCTCCACTCTCAGTCTCCCTTCGTCTTCTCTCTTTTAACTGTCTGTCTCCGGTCTCAGTCTCGCCCCTTCTCGCTCTCATTTAACTCTCTGTCTCTGCTCTTAGTCTCGCTCTTTATCGCTCTATTTTAATTCTTTGTTCCAGTCTCTGTCTCGCTCCTTCATGCTCATGTTTAACTCTCTGTGTCCGCTCTCAGTCTCACTCCTTCTCGCTCTCTTTTAACTCTCTGTCTCTGCTCTCAGTCTCCCTCCTTCTCGCTCTCTTTTAACTCTTGGTCTCCACTCTCAGTCTCCATTCTTCTCGCTCTCTTTTAACTGTCTGTCTCTGTTCTCAGTCTCACCCCTTCTCGCTCTCATTTAACTCTCTGTCTCCGCTCTCAGTCTCGCACCTTCTCTCTCTCTTTTAACTCTATGTCTCCGCTCTCAGTCTTGGTCCTTCTCGCTTTCTTTTAACTCTTTTTTCCACTCTCAGACTTGCTCATTCAAACTCACATTTAAATATCTGTTATCGCTCTCAGTCTCACTCCTTCTCGCTCTCTTTTAACTCTCTGTCTCCGCTCTCAGTCTCACTCCTTCTCACTCTCTTTTAACTCTCTGTCTCCACTCTCAATTTCCCTTCTTCTCGCTCTCTTTAACTGTCTGTCTCCAATCTCAGTCTCGCCCCTTCTCGCACTCTTTTAACTCTCTGTCCTGGCTCTTACTCTCGCTCCTTCTCAATCTCTATTAACCCTCTGTCTACGCTCTCAGTCTCTCTCCTTCTTGCTCACTTTTAACTCCCTGTCTCCGCTCTCAGTCTCGCTCCTTCTCGCTGTCTTTTAATTCTTTGTTCCACTCTCTGTCTCTCTCCTTCATGTTCACGTTTAACTCTCTGTCTCCACTCTCAGTCTCCCTCCTTCTCGGTTTCTTTTAACTCTTTGTCTCCACTCTCAGTGTCCCTTCTTCTCGCTCTCTTTGAACTGTCTGTCTCCGTTCTCCCTCTCGCCCCTTCTCGCTCTCTTTTAACTCTCTGTCTCCGCTCTCAGTCTCGCTCCTTCTCACTCTCTTTTAAATCTCTCTCTCTGCTCTCAGTCTCGGTCCTTCTCGCCCACTTTTAACTCTTTGTTCACTCTCTGTCTCACTCCTTCATGCTCACGTTTAACTCCCTGTCTCCACTTTCTGTCTCCGTCCTTCTCGCTCTCTTTTAACTTTTTGTCTCCACTCTCAGTCTCCCTTCTTCTTGCTCTTTTTTAAATCACTGTCTCCACTCTCAGTCTCCCTTCTTCTTGCTCTTTTTTAAATCACTGTCTCCACTCTCAGTCTCGCTCCATCCCTCTCTCTTTGAACTCTCTGTCTCAGCTCTCAGTCTCGCTCCTTCTCGCTCTCCTTTAACTTTTTGTTCCACTCTCTGTCTCACCCCTTCATGCTCACGTTTAACTCTCTGTGTCCGCTCTCAGTCACACTCCTTCTCGCTCTCTTTTACCTCTCTGTCTCCATTCTAAGTCTCCCTCCTTCTCGTTCTCTTTTAACTCTTTGTCTCCACTCTCAGTCTCGCTCCTTCTCTCCCTCTTTTAAATCTCTTTCTCCGCTCTCAGTCTCGCTCCTTCTCGCTCTCTTTTAATAATCTGTCTCCGCTCTCAGTCTCACTCATTCTCGGTCTCTTTTAACTCTTTTTCTCCACTCTCAGTCTCCCTTCGTCTCTATCTCTTTTAACTGTCTGTCTCCGTTCTCAGTCTCGCTCCTTCTCTCTCTCATTTAATTCTCAGTCTCCGCTCTCAGTCTCGCTCCTTTTTGCTCTCTTTTATCTCATTGTCACCGCATTGAGTCTCGCTCCTTCTCGCTCTCTTTTAACTCTTTGTTCCACTCTTAGTCTTGCTCCTTCACGCTCAGGTTTAAATCACTGTGACTGCTCTCAGTATCAATCGTCCTCGCTCTCTTTTAACTCTCTGTCTCCACTCTCAGTCTCCCTCCTTCTTCTTCTATTTTAACTCTTTGTCTCCACTCTCAGTCTCCCTTCTTCTCGCTCTCTTTGAACTGTCTGTCTCCGTTCTAAGTCTCACCCCTTCTCGCTCTCTTTTAACTCCCTGTCTCCGCTCTCATTCTCACTTCTTCTCGCTCTCTTTGAGATCTCTGTCTCTGTTCTCAGTCTCACTCCTTCTCGCTCTCTTTTAACTCTCTGGCCCCTCTCTCAGTCTCCCTCCTTCTTGCTCTCTTTTAACTCTTTGTCTCCACTCTCAGTCTCCCTTCTTCTCTCTCTCTTTTAACTGTCGGTCTCTGCTCTCATTCTCGGAACTTTTTGCTCTCTTTATCTCCCTTCACCACTCCCAGTCTCACTCCTCGCTCTTTTTTAATCCTTGTTCCACTCTTAGTCTCGCTCATTCACGCTCACGTTTAAATCTGTGTGACCGCTCTCAGTCTCCCTCCTTCTCGCTCTATTTTAACTCACTGTCTCTGCTAACACTCTCGCTCCATCTCTCTCCCTTTGAACTCTCTGTGTCCGCTCTCAGTCTGGCTCCATCCCGCTCTCTTTTAAATCTCTGTCTCCGCTCTCAGTCTTGCTCCTTCTCGCTCTCTTTTAACTCTATGTTCAACTCTCTTTCTCGCTCCTTCATGCTCACATTTAATTCTCTGTGTCCGCTCTAAGTGACACTCCTTCTCGCTCTCTTTTAACTCTTTGTCTCCACTCTCAGTCTCCCTTCTTCTCGCTCTCTTTTAACTGTCTGTCTCCATTCTCATTCTCGCCGCTTCTCGCTCTCTTTTAAATCCCTGACTCCTCTCTCAGTCTCGCTCCTTCTCGCGCTCTTTTAAATCTCTGTCTCCGCTCTCAGTCTCGCTCTTTCTCGCTCTATTTTTACTCTTTGTTCCAGTCTCTTTCTCGCTTCTTCATGCTCACTTTTAACTCTCTGTCTCCGTGCTCAGTCTCGCACCTTCTCGCTCTCATTTAACTCTCTGTCTCCACTCTCATTCTCGCGCCTTCTCTCTCTCTTTTCACTCTCTCTCTCCGCTCTCAGTCTCGGTACTTCTCGCTCTATTTTAACTCTTTTTTCCACTCTCAGTCTCGCTCATTCACACTCACGTTTAAATATCTGTTACCGCTCTCAGTCTCACTCCTTCTCGCTCTCTTTTAACTCTCTGTCTCCAATCTCAGTTTCCCTTCTTCTCGCTCTCTTTTAACTGTCTGTCTCCAATCTCAGTCTCGCCCCTTCTCTCTCTCTTTTAATTCGCTGTCTTGGCTCTTAGTCTCGCTCCTTCTCAATCTCTATTAACCCTCTGTCTCCGCGCTCATTCTCTCTCCTTCTTGCTCACTTTTAACTCCCTGTCTCCGCTCTCAGTCTCGCTCCTTCTCGCTCTCTTTCAATTCTTTGTTCCACTCTCTGTCTCGCTCCTTCATGCTCATGTTTAACTCTCTGTCTCCACTCTCAGTCTCCCTCCTTCTTGGTCTCTTTTAACTCTTTGTCTCCACTCTCAGTCTCCCTTCTTCTCGCTCTCTTTGAACTGTCTGTCTCCGTTCTCACTCTCGCTCCTTCTCACTCTCTTTTAAATCTCTGTCTCCGCTCTCAGTCTCGGTCCTTCTCGCTCACTTTTAACTCTTTGTTCCACTCTCTGTCTCACTCCTTCATGCTCATGTTTAACTCCCTGTCTCCACTCTCTGTCTCCCTCCTTCTCGCTCTCTTTTAACTCTTTGTCTCCACTCTCAGTCTCCCTTCTTCTTGCTCTTTTTTAACTCACTGTCTCCACTCTCAGTCTCGCTCCATCCCTCTCTCTGGAACTATCTGTCTCCGCTCTCAGTCTCGCTCCTTCTCGCTCTCCTTTAACTCATTGTTCCACTCTCTGTCTCACTCCTTCATGCTCACGTTTAACTCTCTGTGTCCGCTCTCAGCCACACTCCTTCTCGCTCTCTTTTACCTCTCTGTCTCCACTCTAAGTCTCCCTCCTTCTTGCACTCTTTTAACTCTTTGTCTCCACTCTCAGTCTCCCTTCTTCTCGCTCTCTTTTAACTGTCTGACTCCATTCTCAGTCTCGCCCCTACTCGCTCTCTTTTAACTCTTTGTCTCCACTCTCAGTCTCCCTTCTTCTCGCTCTCTTTTAACTGTCTGACTCCATTCTCAGACTCGCCCCTACTCGCTCTCTTTTAACTCTTTGTCTCCACTCTCAGTCTCCCTTCTTCTTGCTCTTTTTCAAATCACTGTCTCCACTCTCAGTCTCGCTCCATCCCTCTCTCTTTGAACTCTCTGTCTCAGCTCTCAGTCTCGCTCCTTCTCGCTCTCCTTTAACTTTATGTTCCACTCTCTGTCTCACCCCTTCATGCTCACGTTTAACTCTCTGTGTCCGCTCTCAGTCACACTCCTTCTCGCTCTCTTTTACCTCTCTGTCTCCATTCTAAGTCTCCCTCCTTCTCGTTCTCTTTTAACTCTTTGTCTCCACTCTCAGTCTCGCTCCTTCTCTCCCTCTTTTAAATCTCTTTCTCCGCTCTCAGTCTCGCTCCTTCCCGCTCTCTTTTAATAATCTGTCTCCGCTCTCAGTCTCACTCATTCTCGGTCTCTTTTAACTCTTTTTCTCCACTCTCAGTCTCCCTTCGTCTCTATCTCTTTTAACTGTCTGTCTCCGTTCTCAGTCTCGCTCCTTCTCTCTCTCATTTAATTCTCTGTCTCTGCTCTCAGTCTCGCTCCTTTTTGCTCTCTTTTATCTCATTGTCACCGCATTGAGTCTCGCTCCTTCTCGCTCTCTTTTAAATCTTTGTTCCACTCTTAGTCTTGCTCCTTCACGCTCAGGTTTAAATCACTGTGACTGCTCTCAGTATCAATCGTCCTCGCTCTCTTTTAACTCTCTGTCTCCACTCTCAGTCTCGCTCCTTCTTCTTCTATTTTAACTCTTTGTCTCCACTCTCAGTCTCCCTTCTTCTCGCTCTCTTTGAACTGTCTGTCTCCGTTCTAAGTCTCACCCCTTCTCGCTCTCTTTTAACTCCCTGTCTCCGCTCTCATTCTCACTTCTTCTCGCTCTCTTTGAAATCTCTGTCTCTGTTCTCAGTCTCACTCCTTCTCGCTCTCTTTTAATTCTCTGGCCCCTCTCTCAGTCTCCCTCCTTCTTGCTCTCTTTTAACTCTTTGTCTCCAGTCTCAGTCTCCCTTCTTCTCTCTCTCTTTTAACTGTCTGTCTCCGCTCTCAGTCTCGGAACTTTTTGCTCTCTTTATCTCCCTTCACCACTCTCAGTCTCACTCCTCGCTCTTTTTTAATCCTTGTTCCACTCTTAGTCTCGCTCATTCACGCTCACGTTTAAATCTGTGTGACCGCTCTCAGTCTCCCTCCTTCTCGCTCTATTTTAACTCACTGTCTCTGCTAACACTCTCGCTCCATCTCTCTCTCTTTGAACTCTCTGTGTCCGCTCTCAGTATGGCTCCATCCCGCTCTCTTTTAAATCTCTGTCTCCGCTCTCAGTCTTGCTTCTTCTCGCTCTCTTTTAACTCTATGTTCAACTCTCTTTCTCGCTCCTTCATGCTCACATTTAATTCTCTGTGTCCGCTCTAAGTGACACTCCTTCTCGCTCTCTTTTAACTCTTTGTCTCCACTCTCAGTCTCCCTTCTTCTCGCTCTCTTTTAACTGTCTGTCTCCATTCTCATTCTCGCCCCTTCTCGCTCTCTTTTAAATCCCTGACTCCTCTCTCAGTCTCGTTCCTTCTCGCGCTCTTTTAAATCTCTGTCTCCGCTCTCAGTCTCACTCTTTCTCGCTCTATTTTTACTCTTTGTTCCAGTCTCTTTCTCGCTTCTTCATGTTCACTTTTAACTCTCTGTGTCCGCTCTCAGTCTCACTCCTTCTCGCTCTCTTTTAACTCTCTCTCTCTGCTCTCAGTCTCCCTCCTTCTTGCTCTCTTTTAACTCTTGGTCTCCACTCTCAGTCTCCATTATTCTCGTTCTCTTTTAACTGTCTGTCTCCGTGCTCAGTCTCGCCCCTTCTCGCTCTTATTTAACTCTCTGTCTCCACTCTCATTCTCGCGCCTTCTCTCTCTCTTTTAACTCTCTCTCTCCGCTCTCAGTCTCGGTTCTTCTCGCTCTATTTTAAGTCTTTTTTCCACTCTCAGTCTCGCTCATTCACACTCACGTTTAAATATCTGTTACCGCTCTCAGTCTCACTCCTTCTCGCTCTCTTTTAACTCTCTGTCTCAAATCTCAGTTTCCCTTCTTCACGCTCTCTTTTAACTGTCTGTCTCCAATCTCAGTCTCGTCCCTTCTCTCTCTCTTTTAATTCGCTGTCTTGGCTCTTAGTCTCGCTCCTTCTCAATCTCTATTAACCCTCTGTTTCCGCGCTCATTCTCTCTCCTTCTTGCTCACTTTTAACTCCCTGTCTCCGCTCTCAGTCTCGCTCCTTCTCGCTCTCTTTTAACTCTTTGTCTCCACTCTCAGTCTCCCTTCTTCTCACTCTCTTTTTACTGTCTGACTCCATTCTCAGTCTCGCCCCTACTCGCTCTCTTTTAACTCTCTGTCTCCGCTCTCAGTCTCGCTTCTTCCCGCTCTATTTTAACTCCCTGTCTCCGCTCTCAGTCTCGCTTCTTCCCGCTCTCTTTTAACACTCTGTCTCCCTTCTCAGTCTCCCTCCTTCTTGCTGTCTTTTAAGTCTTTGTCTCCACTCTCAGTCTACCTTCTTCTAGCTCTCTTTTAACTCTCTGTCTCCGCTCTCAGTCTCGCTCCTTCTCGCTCTCTTTTAACACTCTGTCTCCACTCTCAGTCTCCCTCCTTCTTGCTCTCTTTTAACTCTTTGTCTCCACTCTCAGTCACCCTTCGTCTTCTCTCTTTTAACTGTCTGTCTCCGTTCTCAGTCTCGCCCCTTCTCGCTCTCATTTAACTCTCTGTCTCCGCTCTCAGTCTCGCTCCTTTTTGCTCTCTTTTATCTCACTGTCACCGCATTGAGTCTCGCTCCTTGTAGCTCTCTTTTAACTCTTTGTTCCACTCTTAGTCTCGCTCCTTCACGCTCAGGTTTAAATCACTGTGCCCGCTCTCAGTATCAATCCTTCTCGCTCTCTTTTTACTCTCTGCCTCCACTCTCAGTCTCCCTCCTTCTTCCTCTCTTTTAACTCTTTGTCTCCACTCTCATTCTCCCTTCTTCTCGCTCTCTTTGAACTGTCTGTCTCCTTTCTCAGTCTCACCTCTTCTCGCTCTCTTTTAACTCCCTGTCTCCGCTCTCATTCTCGCTCCTTCTCGCTCTCTTTTAATTCTCTGTCTCCGCTCTCAGTCTCGCTCCTTCTCGCTCTCTTTTAACACTCTGTCACCGCTCACAGTCGCACTCCTTGTCGCTCTCTTTTAACTCTCTGTCTCTGTTCTCAGTCTCGGACCTTCTCGCTCTCTTTTAACTCTCTGTCTCCGCTCTCAGTCTGGCTCCTTCCCGCTCTCTTTTAAATCTCTGTCTCCGCTCTCAGTCTTGCTCCTTCTCGCTCACTTTTAACTCTTTGTTCAACTCTCCTTCTCGCTCCTTCATGCTCACATTTAATTCTCTGTGTCCGCTCTAAGTGACACTCCTTCTCGCTCTCTTTTAACTCTTTGTCTCCATTCTCATTCTCGCCCATTCTTGCTCTCTTTTAAATCCCTGACTCCTCTCTCAGTCTCGCTCCTTCTCGCGCTCTTTTAAATCTCTGTCTCCGCTCTCAGTCTCGCTCTTTCTCGCTCTATTTTTACTCTTTGTTCCAGTCTCTTTCTCGTTTCTTCATGCTCACGTTTAACTCTCTGTGTCCGCTCTCAGTCTCACTCCTTCTAGCTCTCTTTTAACTCTCTCTCTCTGCTCTCAGTCTCCCTCCTTCTTGCTCTCTTTTAACTCTTGGTCTCCACTCTCAGTCTCCATTATTCTCGTTCTCTTTTAACTGTCTGTCTCCGTGCTCAGTCTCGCCCCTTCTCGCTCTCATTTAACTCTCTGTCTCCACTCTCATTCTCCAGCCTTCTCTCTCTCTTTTAACTCTCTCTCTCCGCTCTCAGTCTCGGTACTTCTCGCTCTATTTTAAGTCTTTTTTCCACTCTCAGTCTCGCTCATTCACACTCACGTTTAAATATCTGTTACCGCTCTCAGTCTCACTCCTTCTCGCTCCCTTTTAACTCTCTGTCTCAATTCTCAGTTTCCCTTCTTCTCGCTCTCTTTTAACTGTCTGTCTCCAATCTCAGTCTCGCCCCTTCTCTCTCTCTTTTAATTCGCTGTCTTGGCTCTTAGTCTCGCTCCTTCTCAATCTCTATTAACCCTCTGTCTCAGCGCTCATTCTCTCTCCTTCTTGCTCACTTTTAACTCCCTGTCTCCGCTCTCAGTCTCGCTTCTTCTCGCTCTCTTTCAATTCTTTGTTCCACTCTCTGTCTCGCTCCTTCATGCTCATGTTTAACTCTCTGTCTCCACTCTCAGTCTCCCTCCTTCTCGGTCTCTTTTAACTCTTTGTCTCCACTCTCAGTGTCCCTTCTTCTCACTCTCTTTGAACTGTCTGTCTCCGTTCTCACTCTCGCTCCTTCTCACTCTCTTTTAAATCTCTGTCTCCGCTCTCAGTCTCGGTCCTTCTCGCTCACTTTTAACTCTTTGTTCCACTCTCTGTCTCACTCCTTCATGCTCACGTTTAACTCCCTGTCTCCACTCTCTGTCTCCCTCCTTCTCGCTCTCTTTTAACTCTTTGTCTCCACTCTCAGTCTCCCTTCTTCTTGCTCTTTTTTAACTCACTGTCTCCACTCTCAGTCTCGCTCCATCCCTCTCTCTTGGAACTCTCTGTCTCCGCTCTCAGTCTCGCTCCTTCTCGCTCTCCTTTAACTCTTTGTTCCACTCTCTGTCTCACTCCTTCATGCTCACGTTTAACTCTCTGTGTCCGCTCTCAGCCACACTCCTTCTCGCTCTCTTTTACCTCTCTGTCTCCACTCTAAGTCTCCCTCCTTCTTGCTCTCTTTTAACTCTTTGTCTCCACTCTCAGTCTCCCTTCTTCTCGCTCTCTTTTAACTGTCTGTCTCCATTCTCAGTCTTGCCCCTTCTCGCTTTCTTTTAACTCTCTGTGTCCACTCTCAGTCTCGCTTCTTCCCGCTCTATTTTAACTCCCTGTCTCCGCTCTCAGTCTCGCTTCTTCCCGCTCTCTTTTAACACTCTGTCTCCCTTCTCAGTCTCCCTCCTTCTTGCTGTCTTTTAAGTCTTTGTCTCCACTCTCAGTCTACCTTCTTCTGGCTCTCTTTTAACTCTCTGTCTCCGCTCTCAGTCTCGCTCCTTCTCGCTCTCTTTTAACACTCTGTCTCCGCTCTCAGTCTCCCTCCTTCTTGCTCTCTTTTAACTCTTTGTCTCCACACTCAGTCTCCCTTCGTCTTCTCTCTTTTAACTGTCTGTCTCCGTTCTCAGTCTCGCCCCTTCTCGCTCTCATTTAACTCTCTGTCTCCGCTCTCAGTCTCGCTCCTTTTTGCTCTCTTTTATCTCACTGTCACCGCATTGAGTCTCGCTCCTTGTAGCTCTCTTTTAACTCTTTGTTCCACTCTTAGTCTCGCTCCTTCACGCTCAGGTTTAAATCACTGTGACCGCTCTCACTATCAATCCTTCTCGCTCTCTTTTTACTCTCTGCCTCCACTCTCAGTCTCCCTCCTTCTTCCTCTCTTTTAACTCTTTGTCTCCACTCTCATTCTCCCTTCTTCTCGCTCTCTTTGAACTGTCGGTCTCCTTTCTCAGTCTCACCCCTTCTCGCTCTCTTTTAATTCCCTGTCTACGCTCTCATTCTCGCTCCTTCTCGCTCTCTTTTAACACTCTGTCACCGCTCACAGTCGCACTCCTTGTCGCTCTCTTTTAACTCTCTGTCTCTGTTCTCAGTCTCGGACCTTCTCGCTCTCTTTTAACTCTCTGTCTCCGCTCTCAGTCTCACTCCTTCTCGCTCTCTTTTAACTCTTTGTCTCCACTCTCAATGTCCCTTCTGCTCTCTCTCTTTTAACTGTGTGTTTCCGTTCTCAGACTCGCTCATTCTCTCTCTCTTTTAACTCTTTGTTCCAGTCTTAGTCTCGCTCATTCACACTCACGTTTAAATCTCTGTGACCGCTCTCAGTCTCACTCCTTCTCGCGCTCTTTAAACTCTCTGTCTCCACTCTCAGTCTCCCACCTTCTCGCTCTCTTTTAACTGTCTGTCTCCATTCTCAGTCTCGCCCCTTCTCATTCTCTTTTAACTCTCTGTCTCCGCTCTCAGTCTCGCTCCTTTTTGCTCTCGTTTATCTCACTGTCACCGCATTGAGTCTCGCTCCTTCTCGCTCTCTTTTAACTCTTTGTTCCACTCTTAGTCTCGCTCCTTCACGCTCAGGTTTAAATCACTGTGACCGCTCTCACTATCAATCCTTCTCGCTCTCTTTTAACTCTCTGTCTCCGCTCTCAGTCTCACTCCTTCTTCCTCTCTTTTAACTCATTGTCTCCACTCTCAGTCTCCCTTCGTCTTCTCTCTTTTAACTGTCTGTCTCCGTTCTCAGTCTCGCCCCTTCTCACTCTCATTTAACTCTCTGTCTATGCTCTCAGTCTCGCTCCTTCTCGCTTTCTTTTAACCCTCTGTCTCCGCTCACAGTCTCACTTCTTCTCGCTCCCTTTGAAATCTCTATCTCCATTCTCAGTCTCGGTCCTTCTCGCTCTCTTATATCTCTCTGTCTCCGCACTCAGTCTCACTCCTTCTCGCTCTCTTTTATCTCTCTGGCTCCTCTATCAATCTCCCTCCTTCTTGCTCTCTTTTAACTCTTTGTCTCCACTCTCAGTCTCCCTTCCTCTCTCTCTCTTTTAACTGTCTGTCCCCACTCTCAGTCTTGGAACTTTTTGCTCTCTTTATCTCCCTGTCACCACTCTCAGTCTCGCTCCTTCTCGCTCTCTTTTAACTCTCTGTCTCCACTCTCAGTCTCCCTCCATCTCGCTCACTTTTAAATCTCTGTCTCCGTTCTCGGTCTCGCACCTTCTCGCTCTCTTTTAACACTCCGTCACCGTTCACAGTTGCACTCCTTTTCGCTCTCTTTTAACTCTCTGTCTCTGTTCTCAGTCTCGGTCCTTCTCTCTCTCTTTTAACTCTTTGTTCCAGTCTTAGTCTCGCTCATTCACACTCACGTTTAAATCTCTGTGACCGCTCTCAGCCTCACTCCTTCTCGCTCTCTTTAAACTCTCTGTCTCCACTCTCAGTCTCTCTCCTTCTCGCTCTCTTTTAATTGTCTGTCTCCATTCTCAGTCTCGCCCATTCTCATTCTCTTTTAACTGTCTGTCTCCGCTCTCAGTCTCGCTCCTTTTTGCTCTCGTTTATCTCACTGTCACCGCATTGAGTCTCGCTCCTTCTCGCTCTATTTAACTCTTTGTTCCACTCTCAGTCTCGTTCCTTCACGCTCATGTTTAAATCACTGTGACCGCTCTCAGTATCAATCCTTCTCGCTCTCTTTTTACTCTCTGCCTCCACTCTCAGTCTCCCTCCTTCTTCCTCTCTTTTAACTCATTGTCTCCACTCTCAGTCTCCCTTCTTCTCGCTCTCTTTGAACTGTCTGTCTCCTTTCTCAGTCTCACCCCTTCTCGCTCTCTTTTACCTCCCTGTCTCTGCTCTCATTCTCGCTCCTTCTCGCTCTCTTTTAATTCTCTGTCTCCGCTCTCAGTCTCGCTCCTTCTCGCTCTCTTTTAACACTCTGTCACCGCTCACAGTCGCACTCCTTGTCGCTCTCTTTTAACTCTCTGTCTCTGTTCTCAGTCTCGGACCTTCTCGCTCTCTTTTCACTCTCTGTCTCCGCTCTCAGTCTCACTCCTTCTCGCTCTCTTTTAACACTTTGTCTCCAATCTCAGTCTCCCTTCTGCTCTCTCTCTTTTAACTGTGTGTTTCCGGTTTCAGACTCGCCCCTTCTCGCTCTCATTTAACTCCCTGTCTCCGCTCTCAGTCTCGCTCCTTGTCTCTCTCTTTTAACTCTTTGTTCCAGTCTTAGTCTCGTTCATTCACACTCACGTTTAAATCTCTGTGACCGCTCTCAGTCTCACTCCTTCTCGCTCTCTTTAAACTCTCTGTCTCCACTCTCAGTCTCTCTCCTTCTCGCTCTCTTTTAACTCTTTGTCTCCATTCTCAGTCTCGCCCCTTTTCATTCTCTTTTAACTCTCTGTCTCCGCTCTCAGTCTCGCTCCTTTTTGCTCTCTTTTATCTCACTGTCACCGCATTGAGTCTCGCTCCTTCTCGCTCTCTTTTAACTCTTTGTTCCACACTTAGTCTCGCTCCTGCACGCTCAGGTTTAAATCACTGTGACCGCTCTCAGTATCAATCCTTCTCGCTCTCTTTTAACTCTGTCTCCACTCTCAGTCTCCCTTCTTCTCACTCTCTTTGAACTGTCTGTCTCCGTTCTCACTCTCGCTCCTTCTCACTCTCTTTTAAATCTCTGTCTCCGCTCTCAGTCTCGGTCCTTCTCGCTCACTTTTAACTCTTTGTTCCACTCTCTGCCTCACTCCTTCATGCTCACGTTTAACTCCCTGTCTCCACTCTCTGTCTCCCTCCTTCTCGCTTTCTTTTAACTCTTTGTCTCCACTCTCAGTCTCCCTTCTTCTTGCTCTTTTTTAACTCACTGTCTCCACTCTCAGTCTCGCTCCATCCCTCTCTCTTGGAACTCTCTGTCTCCGCTCTCAGTCTCGCTCCTTCTCGCTCTCCTTTAACTCTTTGTTCCACTCTCTGTCTCACTCCTTCATGCTCACGTTTAACTCTCTGTGTCCGCACTCAGCCACACTGCTTCTCGCTCTCTTTTACCTCTCTGTCTCCGCTCTCAGTCTCGCTTCTTCCCGCTCTATTTTAACTCCCTGTCTCCGCTCTCAGTCTCGCTTCTTCCCGCTCTCTTTTAACACTCTGTCTCCCTTCTCAGTCTCCCTCCTTCTTGCTGTCTTTTAAGTCTTTGTCTCCACTCTCAGTCTACCTTCTTCTGGCTCTCTTTTAACTCTTTGTCTCCGCTCTCAATCTCGCTCCTTCTCGCTCTCTTTTAACATTCTGTCTCCTCTCTCAGTCTCCCTCCTTCTTGCTCTCTTTTAACTCTTTGTCTCCACTCTCAGTCTCCCTTCATCTTCTCTCTTTTAACTGTCTGTCTCCATTCTCAGTCTCGCCCCTTCTCGCTCTCATTTAACTCTCTGTCTCCGCTCTCAGTCTCGCTCCTTTTTGCTCTCTGTTATCTCACTGTCACCGAATTGAGTCTCGCTCCTTCTCGCTCTCTTTTAACTCTTTGTTCCACTCTTAGTCTCGCTCCTTCACGCTCAGGTTTAAATCACTGTGACCGCTCTCACTATCAATCCTTCTCGCTCTCTTTTTACTCCCTGCCTCCACTCTCAGTCTCCCTCCTTCTTCCTCTCTTTTAACTCTTTGTCTCCACTCTCATTCTCCCTTCTTCTCGCTCTCTTTGAACTGTCTGTCTCCTTTCTCAGTCTCACCCCTTCTCGCTCTCTTTTAACTCCCTGTCTCCGCTCTCATTCTCGCTCCTTCTCGCTCTCTTTTAATTCTCTGTCTCCGCTCTCAGTCTCGCTCCTTCTCGCTCTCTTTTAACACTCTGTCACCGCTCACAGTCGCACTCCTTGTCGCTCTCTTTTAACTCTCTGTCTCTGTTCTCAGTCTCGGACCTTCTCGCTCTCTTTTAACTCTCTGTCTCCGCTCTCAGTCTCACTCCTTCTCGCTCTCTTTTAACTCTTTGTCTCCACTCTCAATGTCCCTTCTGCTCTCTCTCTTTTAACTGTGTGTTTCCGTTCTCAGACTCGCCCCTTCTCGCTCTCATTTAACTCTCTGTCTCCGCTCTCAGTCTCGCTCAATTTCTCTCTCTTTTAACTCTTTGTTCCAGTCTTAGTCTCGCTCATTCACACTCACGTTTAAATCTCTGTGACCGCTCTCAGTCTCACTCCTTCTCGCGCTCTTTAAACTCTCTGTCTCCACTCTCAGTCTCTCTCCTTCTCGCTCTCTTTTAACTGTCTGTCTCCATTCTCAGTCTCGCCCCTTCTCATTCTCTTTTAACTCTCTGTCTCCGCTCTCAGTCTCGCTCCTTTTTGCTCTCGTTTATCTCACTGTCACCGCATTGAGTCTCGCTCCTTCTCGCTCTCTTTTAACTCTTTGTTCCACTCTTAGTCTCGCTCCTTCACGCTCAGGTTTAAATCACTGTGACCGCTCTCACTATCAATCCTTCTCGCTCTCTTTTAACTCTCTGTCTCCGCTCTCAGTCTCACTCCTTCTTCCTCTCTTTTAACTCATTGTCTCCACTCTCAGTCTCCCTTCGTCTTCTCTCTTTTAACTGTCTGTCTCCGTTCTCAGTCTCGCCCCTTCTCGCTCTCATTTAACTCTCTGTCTATGCTCTCAGTCTCGCTCCTTCTCTCTCTCATTTAACTCTCTGTCTCCGCACTCAGTCTCGCTCCTTCTCGCTTTCTTTTAACCCTCTGTCTCCGCTCACAGTCTCACTTCTTCTCGCTCCCTTTGAAATCTCTATCTCCGTTCTCAGTCTCGGTCCTTCTCGCTCTCTTATATCTCTCTGTCTCCGCACTCATTCTCACTCCTTCTCGCTCTCTTTTATCTCTCTGGCTCCTCTATCAATCTCCCTCCTTCTTGCTCTCTTTTAACTCTTTGTCTCCACTCTCAGTCTCCCTTCCTCTCTCTCTCTTTTAACTGTCTGTCCCCACTCTCAGTCTTGGAACTTTTTGCTCTCTTTATCTCCCTGTCACCACTCTCAGTCTCGCTCCTTCTCGCTCTCTTTTAACTCTCTGTCTCCACTCTCAGTCTACCTCCATCTCGCTCACTTTTAAATCTCTGTCTCCGTTCTCAGTCTCGCACCTTCTCGCTCTCTTTTAACACTCCGTCACCGTTCACAGTCGCACTCCTTTTCGCTCTCTTTTAACTCTCTGTCTCTGTTCTCAGTCTCGGTCCTTCTCTCTCTCTTTTAACTCTTTTTTCCAGTCTTAGTCTCGCTCATTCACACTCACGTTTAAATCTCTGTGACCGCTCTCAGCCTCACTCCTTCTCACTCTCTTTAAACTCTCTGTCTCCACTCTCAGTCTCTCTCCTTCCCGCTCTCTTTTCATTGTCTGTCTCCATTCTCAGTCTCGCCCATTCTCATTCTCTTTTAACTGTCTGTCTCCGCTCTCAGTCTCGCTCCTTTTTGCTCTCTTTTATCTCACTGTCACCGCATTGAGTCTCGCTCCTTCTCGCTCTCTTTTAACTCTTTGTTCCACTGTTAGTCTCGTTCCTTCACGCTCAGGTTTAAATCACTGTGACTGCTCTCATTATCAATCCTTCTCGCTCTCTTTTAACTCTCTGTCTCCACTCTCAGTCTCCCTCCTTCTTCCTCTCTTTTAACTCATTGTCTCCACTCTCAGTCTCCCTTCTTCTCGCTCTCTTTGAACTGTCTGTCTCCGTTCTCAGTCTCGCCCCTTCTCGCTCTCATTTAACTCTCTGTCTCTGCTCTCAGTCTCGCCCCTTCTCGCTCTCTTTTCATTCTCTGTCTCCGCTCTCAGTCTCGCTCCTTCTCGCTCTCTTTTAACACTCTGTCACCGCTCACAGTCACACTCCTTGTCGCTCTCTTTTAACTCTCTGTCTCTGTTCTCAGTCTCGGACCTTCTCACTCTCTTTTCACGCTCTGTCTCCACTCTCAGTCTCACTCCTTCTCGCTCTCTTTTAACACTTTGTCTCCAATCTCAGTCTCCCTTCAGCTCTCTCTCTTTTAACTGTGTGTTTCCGGTTTGAGACTCGCCCCTTCTCGCTCTCATTTAACTCTCTGTCTCCGCTCTCAGTCTCGCTCCTTCACTCTCTCTTTTAAATCTTTGTTCCAATCTTAGTCTCGTTCATTCACACTCACGTTTAAATCTCTGTGACCGCTCTCAGTCTCACTCCTTCTCGCTCTCTTTAAACTCTCTGTCTCCACTCTCAGTCTCTCTCCTTCTCGGTCTCTTTTAACTCTTTGTCTCCATTCTCAGTCTCGCCCCTTGTCATTCTCTTTTAACTCTCTGTCTCCGCTCTCAGTCTCGCTCCTTTTTGCTCTCGTTTATCTCACTGTCACCGCATTGAGTCTCGCTCCTTCTCGCTCTCTTTTAACTCTTTGTTCCACTCTTAGTCTCGCTCCTGCACGCTCAGGTTTAAATCACTGTGACCGCTCTCAGTATCAATCCTTCTCGCTCTCTTTTAACTCTCTGTCTCCACTCTCAGTCTCCCTCCTTCTTCCTCTCTTTTAACTCATTGTCTCCACTCTCAGTCTCCCTTCTTCTCGCTCTCTTTGAACTGTCTGTCTCCGTTCTCAGTCTCACCCCTTCTCGGTCTCTTTAAACTCCCTGTCTCCGCTCTCATTCTCGCTCTTTCTCGCTCTCTTTTAAATCTCTGTCTCCGCTCTCAGTCTCGCTCCTTCTCGCTTTCTTTTAACCCTCTGTCTCCGCTCACAGTCTCACTTCTTCTCCCTCCCTTTGAAATCTCTATCTCCGTTCTCAGTCTCGGTCCTTCTCGCTCTCTTATATCTCTCTGTCTCCGCACTCAGTCTCACTCCTTCTCGCTCTCTTTTAACACTCTGGCTCCTCTATCAATCTCCCTCCTTCTTGCTCTCTTTTAACTCTTTGTCTCCACTCTCAGTCTCCCTTCCTCTCTCTCTCTTTTAACTGTCTGTCTCCACTCTCAGTCTTGGAACTTTTTGCTCTCTTTATCTCCCTGTCACCACTCAGTCTCACCCCTTCTCGCTCTCTTTTAACTCTCTGTCTCCACTCTCAGTCTCCCTCCATCTCGCTCACTTTTAACTCTCTGTCTCCGTTCTCAATCTCGCACCTTCTCGCTCTCTTTTAACACTCCGTCATCGTTCACAGTCGCGCTCCTTTTCGCTCTCTTTTAACTCTCTGTCTCTGTTCTCAGTCGCGGTCCTTCTCGCTCTCTTTTAAATCCCTGTCTCTGTTCTCAGTCTCGGTCCTTCTCGCTCTCTTTTAATTCTCTGTCTCCACTCTCAGTTTCCCTTCTTCTCGCTCTCTTTTAACTGTCTGTCTCCAATCTCAGTCTCGCCCCTTCTCTCTCTCTTTTAATTCGCTGTCTTGGCTCTTAGTCTCGCTCCTTCTCAATCTCTATTAACCCTCTGTCTCCGCTCTCATTCTCTCTCCTTCTTGCTCACTTTTAACTCCCTGTCTCCGCTCTCAGTCTCGCTCCTTCTCGCTCTCTTTCAATTCTTTGTTCCACTCTCTGTCTCGCTCCTTCATGCTCAAGTTTAACTCTCTGTATCCACTCTCAGTCTCCCTCCTTCTCGGTCTCTTTTAACTCTTTGTCTCCACTCTCAGTCTCCCTTCTTCTCGCTCTCTTTGAACTGTCTGTCTCAGTTCTCACACTCGCTCCTTCTCACTCTCTTTTAAATCTCTGTCTCCGCTCTCAGTCTCGGTCCTTCTCGCTCACTTTTAACTCTTTGTTCCACTCTCTGTCTCACTCCTTCATGCTCACGTTTAACTCCCTGTCTCCACTCTCTGTCTCCCTCCTTCTCGCTCTCTTTTAACTCTTTGTCTCCACTCTCAGTCTCCCTTCTTCTTGCTCTTTTTTAACTCACTGTCTCTACTCTCGGTCTCGCTCCATCCCTCTCTCTTAGAACTCTCTGTCTCCGCTCTCAGTCTCGCTCCTTCTAGCTCTCCTTTAACTCTTTGTTCCACTCTCTGTCTCACTCCTTCATGCTCACGTTTAACTCTCTGTGTACGCTCTCAGTCACACACCTTCTCGCTCTCTTTTACCTCTCTGTCTCCACTCTAAGTCTCCCTCCTTCTCGCTCTCTTTTAACTCTTTGTCTCCACTCTCAGTCTCCCTTCTTCTCGCTCTCTTTTAACTGTCTGTCTCCATTCTCAGTCTAGCCCCTTCTCGCTCTCTTTTAACTCTGTGTCTCCGCTCTCAGGCTCGCTTCTTCCCGCTCTATTTTAACTCCCTGTCTCCGCTCTCAGTCTCGCTTCTTCCCGCTCTCTTTTAACACTCTGTCTCCCTTCTCAGTCTCCCTCCTTCTTGCTGTCTTTTAAATCTTTGTCTCCACTCTCAGTCTACCTTCTTCTCGCTCTCTTTTAACTCTCTGTCTCCGCTCTCAGTCATGCTCCTTCTCTCCCTCTTTTAAATCGCTTTCTCCGCTCTCAGTCTCGCTCCTTCTCGCTCTCTTTTAACACTCTGTCTCCGCTCTCAGTCTCACTCCTTCTCGCTCTCTTTTAACTCTTTGTCTCCACTCTCAGTCTCCCTTCGTCTTCTCTCTTTTAACTGTCTGTCTCCGGTCTCAGTCTCGCCCCTTCTCGCTCTCATTTAACTCTCTGTCTCTGCTCTCAGTCTCGCTCCTTCTCTCTCTCATTTAACTCTCTGTCTCCGCTCTCAGTCTCGCTCCTTTTTGCTCTCTTTTATCTCACTGTCACCGCATTGAGGCTCACTCCTTCTCGATCTCTTTTAACTCTTTGTTCCGCTCTTAGTCTCGCTCCTTCACGCTCAGGTTAAAATCACTGTGACCGCTCTCAGTATCAATCCTTCTCGCTCTCTTTATACTCTCTGCCTCCACTCTCAGTTTCCCTCCTTCTTCCTCTCTTTTAACTCTTTGTCTCCACTCTCAGTCTCCCTTCTGCTCTCTCTCTTTTAACTGTGTTTTTCAGTTCTCAGACTCGCCCCTTCTCGCTCTCATTTAACTCTCTGTCTCCGCTCTCAGTCTCGCTCCTTCTCTCTCTCTTTTAACTCTTTGTTCCAGTCTTAGTCTCGCTCATTCACACTCACGTTTAAATCTCTGTAACCGCTCTCAGTCTCACTCCTTCTCGCTCTCTTTAAACTCTCTGTCTCCACTCTCAGTCTCTCTCCTTCTCGCTCTCTTTGAACTGTCTGTCTCCGTTCTCACTCTCGCGCCTTCTCTCTCTCTTTTAAATCTCTGTCTCCGCTCTCAGTCTCGGTCCTTCTCGCTCACTTTTAACTCTTTGTTCCACTCTCTGTCTCACTCCTTCATGCTCACGTTTAACTCCCTGTCTCCACTCTCTGTCTCCCTCCTTCTCGCTCTCTTTTAACTCTTTGTCTCCACTCTCAGTCTCCCTTCTTCTTGCTCTTTTTTAACTCACTGTCTCCACTCTCAGTCTCGCTCCTTTCCTCTATCTTGGAACTCTCTGTCTCCGCTCTCAGTCTCGCTCCTTCTCGCTCTCCTTTAACTCTTTGTTCCACTCTCTGTCTCACTCCTTCATGCTCATGTTTAACTCTCTGTGTCCGCTCTCAGTCACACTCCTTCTCGCTCTCTTTTAACTCTCTGTCTCCGCTCTCAGTCTCGCTTCTTCCCGCTCTATTTTAACTCCCTGTCTCCGCTCTCAGTCTCGCTTCTTCCCGCTCTCTTTTAACACTCTGTCTCCCTTCTCACTCTCCCTCCTTCTTGCTGTCTTTTAAGTCTTTGTCTCCACTCTCAGTCTACCTTCTTCTCGCTCTCTTTTAACTCTTTGTCTCCACTTTCAGTCTCCCTTCTGCTCTCTCTTTTAACTGTTTGTTTCCGTTCTCAGACTCGCCCCTTCTCGCTATCATTTAACTCTCTGTCTCCGCTCTCAGTCTCGCTCATTCACACTCACGTTTAAATCTCTGTGACCGCTCTCAGTCTCGCTCCTTCTCGCTCTCTTTTAACACTCTGTCTCCGCTCTCAGTCTCACTCCTTCTCGCTCTCTTTTAACTCTTTGTCTCCACTCTCAGTCTCCCTTCGTCTTCTCTCTTTTAACTGTCTGTCTCCGGTCTCAGTCTCGCCCCTTCTCGCTCTCATTTAACTCTCTGTCTCTGCTCTCAGTCTCGCTCCTTCTCACTCTCATTTAACTCTCTGTCTCCGCTCTCAGTCTCGCTCCTTTTTGCTCTCTTTTATCTCACTGTCACCGCATTGAGGCTCACTCCTTCTCGATCTCTTTTAACTCTTTGTTCCGCTCTTAGTCTCGCTCCTTCACGCTCAGGTTAAAATCACTGTGACCGCTCTCAGTATCAATCCTTCTCGCTCTCTTTTTACTCTCTGCCTCCACTCTCAGTCTCCCTCCTTCTTCCTCTCTTTTAACTCTTTGTCTCCACTCTCAGTCTCCCTTCTGCTCTCTCTCTTTTAACTGTGTTTTTCAGTTCTCAGACTCGCCCCTTCTCGCTCTCATTTAACTCTCTGTCTCCGCTCTCAGTCTCGCTCCTTCTCGCTCTCTTTTAACTCTTTGTTCCAGTCTTAGTCTCGCTCATTCACACTCACGTTTAAATCTCTGTAACCGCTCTCAGTCTCACTCCTTCTCGCTCTCTTTAAACTCTCTGTCTCCACTCTCAGTCTCTCTCCTTCTCGCTCTCTTTGAACTGTCTGTCTCCGTTCTCACTCTCGCGCCTTCTCTCTCTCTTTTAAATCTCTGTCTCCGCTCTCAGTCTCGGTCCTTCTCGCTCACTTTTAACTCTTTGTTCCACTCTCTGTCTCACTCCTTCATGCTCACGTTTAACTCCCTGTCTCCACTCTCTGTCTCCCTCCTTCTCGCTCTCTTTTAACTCTTTGTCTCCACTCTCAGTCTCCCTTCTTCTTGCTCTTTTTTAACTCACTGTCTCCACTCTCAGTCTCGCTCCTTTCCTCTATCTTGGAACTCTCTGTCTCCGCTCTCAGTCTCGCTCCTTCTCGCTCTCCTTTAACTCTTTGTTCCACTCTCTGTCTCACTCCTTCATGCTCATGTTTAACTCTCTGTGTCCGCTCTCAGTCACACTCCTTCTCGCTCTCTTTTAACTCTCTGTCTCCGCTCTCAGTCTCGCTTCTTCCCGCTCTATTTTAACTCCCTGTCTCCGCTCTCAGTCTCGCTTCTTCCCGCTCTCTTTTAACACTCTGTCTCCCTTCTCACTCTCCCTCCTTCTTGCTGTCTTTTAAGTCTTTGTCTCCACTCTCAGTCTACCTTCTTCTCGCTCTCTTTTAACTCTTTGTCTCCACTTTCAGTCTCCCTTCTGCTCTCTCTCTTTTAACTGTTTGTTTCCGTTCTCAGACTCGCCCCTTCTCGCTATCATTTAACTCTCTGTCTCCGCTCTCAGTCTCGCTCATTCACACTCACGTTTAAATCTCTGTGACCGCTCTCAGTCTCACTCCTTCTCGCTCTCTTTAAACTCTCTGTCCCCACTCTCAGTCTCTCTCCTTCTCGCTCTCTTTGAACTGTCTGTCTCCGTTCTCACTCTCGCTCCTTCTCACTCTCTTTTAAATCTCTGTCTCCGCTCTCAGTCTCGGTCCTTCTCGCTCACTTTTAACTCTTTGTTCCACTCTCTGTGTCACTCCTTCATGCTCACATTTAACTCCCTGTCTCCGCTCTCAGTCTCGCTCCTTCTCGCTCTCTTTCAATTCTTTGTTCCACTCTCTGTCTCGCTCCTTCATGCTCATGTTTAACTCTCTGTCTCCACTCTCAGTCTCCCTCCTTCTCGGTCTCTTTTAACTCTTTGTCTCCACTCTCAGTCTCCCTTCTTCTCGCTCTCTTTGAACTGTCTGTCTCCGTTCTCACTCTCGCTCCTTCTCACTCTCTTTAAAATCTCTGTCTCCGCTCTCCGTCTCGGTCCTTCTCGCTCACTTTTAACTCTTTGTTCCACTATCTGTCTCACTCCTTCATGCTCACGTTTAACTCCCTGTCTCCACTCTCTGTCTCCCTCCTTCTCGCTCTCTTTTAAATCTTTGTCTCCACTCTCAGTCTCCCTTCTACTTGCTCTTTTTTAACTCACTGTCTCCACACTCAGTCTCGCTCCATCCCTCTCTCTTGGAACTCTCTGTCTCCGCTCTCAGTGTCGCTCCTTCTCGCTCTCCTTTAACTCTTTGTTCCACACTCTGTCTCACTCCTTCATGCTCACGTTTAACTCTCTGTGTCCGCTCTCAGTCACACTCCTTCTCGCTCTCTTTTACCTCTCTGTCTCCACTCTAAGTCTCCCTCCTTCTCGCTCTCTTTTAACTCTTTGTCTCCACTCTCAGTCTCCCTTCTTCTCGCTCTCTTTTAACTGTCTGTCTCCATTCTCAGTCTCACCCCTTCTCGCTCTCTTTCAACTCTCTGTCTCCGCTCTCAGTCTCGCTTCTTCCCGCTCTATTTTAAATCCCTGTCTCCGCTCTCAGTCTCGCTTCTTCCCGCTCTCTTTTAACACTCTGTCTCCCTTCTCAGTCTCCCTCCTTCTTGCTGTCTTTTAAGTCTTTGTCTCCCCTCTCAGTCTACCTTCTACTCGCTCTCTTTTAACTCTCTGTCTCCGCTGTCAGTCTCACTCCATCTCGCTCTCTTTTAACTCTTTGTCTCCACTCTCAGTCTCCCTTCTGCTCTCTCTCTTTTAGCTGTTTGTTTCCGTTCTCAGACTCGCCCCTTCTCGCTCTCATTTAACTCTCTGTCTCCGCTCTCAGTCTCGCTCCTTCTCTCTCTCTTATAACTCTTTGTTCCAGTCTTAGTCTCGCTCATTCACACTCACGTTTAAATCTCTGTGACCGCTCTCAGTCTCACTCCTTCTCGCTCTCTTTTAACTCTCTGTCTCCACTCTTAGTTTCCCTTCTTCTCGCTCTCTTTAAACTGTCTGTCTCCAATCTCAGTCTCGCCCCTTCTCTCTCTCTTTTAATTCGCTGTCTTGGCTCTTAGTCTCGCTCCTTCTCAATCTCTATTAACCCTCTGTCTCCGCTCTCATTCTCTCTCCTTCTTGCTCACTTTTAACTCCCTGTCTCCGCTCTCAGTCTCGCTCCTTCTCGCTCTCTTTCAATTCTTTGTTCCACTCTCTGTCTCGCACATTCATGCTCATGTTTAACTCTCTGTCTCCACTCTCAGTCTCCCTCCTTCTCGGTCACTTTTAACTCTTTGTCTCCACTCTCAGTCTCCCTTCTTCTCACTCTCTTTGAACTGTCTGTCTCCGTTCTCACTCTCGCTCCTTCTCACTCTCTTTTAAATCTCTGTCTCCGCTCTCAGTCTCGGTCCTTCTCGCTCACTTTTAACTCTTTATTCCACTCTCTGTCTCACTCCTTCATGCTCACGTTAAACTCCCTGTCTCCACTCTGTGTCTCCCTCCTTCTCGCTCTCTTTTAAATCTTTGTCTCCACTCTCAGTCTCCCTTCTTCTTGCTCTTTTTTAACTCACTGTCTCCACTCTCAGACTCGCTCCATCCCTCTCTCTTGGAACTCTCTGTCTCCGCTCTCAGTCTCGCTCCTTCTCGCTCTCCTTTAACTCTTTGTTCCACTCTCTGTCTCACTCCTTCATGCTCACGTTTAACTCTCTGTGTCCGCTCTCAGTCACACTCCTTCTCGCTCTCTTTTAACTCTCTGTCTCCGCTCTCAGTCTCGCTTCTTCCCGCTCAATTTTAACTCCCTGTCTCCGCTCTCAGTCTCCCTTCTTCCCGCTCTCTTTTAACACTCTGTCTCCCTTCTCAGTCTCCCTCCTTCTAGCTCTCTGTTAACTCTTTGTCTCCACTCTCAGTCTCCCGTCTTCTCGCTCTCTTTTAACTGTCTGTCTCCATTCTCATTCTCGCCGCTTCTCGCTCTCTTTTAAATCTCTTTCTCCGCTCTCAGTCTCGCTCCTTCTCGCGCTCTTTTAAATCTCTGTCTCCGCTCTCAGTCTCGCTCTTTCTCGCTCTATTTTTACTCTTTGTTCCAGTCTCTTTCTCGTTTCTTCATGCTCACGTTTAACTCTCTGTGTCCGCTCTCAGTCTCACTCCTTCTCGCTCTCTTTTAACTCTCTCTCTCTGCTCTCAGTCTCCCTCCTTCTCACTCTCTTTTAACTCTTGGTCTCCACTCTCAGTCTCCATTATTCTCGTTCTCTTTTAACTGTCTGTCTCCGTGCTCAGTCTCGCCCTTTCTCGCTCTCATTTAACTCTCTGTCTCCACTCTCATTCTCGCGCCTTCTCTCTCTCTTTTAACTCTCTCTCTCCGCTCTCAGTCTCGGTCCTTCTCGCTCTATTTTAACTCTTTTTTCCACTCTCAGTCTCGCTCATTCACACACACGTTTAAATATCTGTTACCGCTCTCAGTCTCACTCCTTCTCGCTCCCTTTTAACTCTCTGTCTCCACTCTCAGTTTCCCTTTTTCTCACTCTCTTTTAACTGTCTGTCTCCAATCTCATTCTCGCCCCTTCTGTCTCTCTTTTAATTCGCTGTCTTGGCTCTTAGTCTCGCTCCTTCTCAATCTCTATTAATCCTCTGTCTCCGCTCTCATTCTCTCTCCTTCTTGCTCACTTTTAACTCCCTGTCTCCGCTCTCAGTCTCGCTCCTTCTCGCTCTCTTTCAATTCTTTGTTCCACTCTCTGTCTCGCTACTTCATGATCAAGTTTAACTCTCTGTCTCCACTCTCAGTCTCCCTCCTTCTCGGTCTCTTTAAACTCTTTGTCTCCACTCTCAGTCACCCTTCTTCTCGCTCTCTTTGAACTGTCTGTCTCAGTTCTCACTCTCGCTCCTTCTCACTCTCTTTAAAATCTCTGTCTCCGCTCTCAGTCTCGGTCCTTCTCGCTCACTTTTAACTCTTTGTTCCACTCTCTGTCTCGCTCCTTCATGCTCACGTTTAACTCCCTGTCTCCACTCTCTGTCTCCCTCCTTCTCGCTCTCTTTTAAATCTTTGTCTCCACTCTCAGTCTCCCTTCTTCTTGCTCTTTTTTAACTCACTGTCTCCACTCTCAGTCTCCCTTCTTCTCGCTCTCTTTTAACTGTCTGTCTCCATTCTCAGTCTCACCCCTTCTCGCTCTCTTTTAACTCTCTGTCTCCGCTCTCAGTCTCGCTTCTTCCCGCTCTATTTTAAATCTTTGTTCCACTCTCTGTCTCACTCCTTCATGCTCACGTTTAACTCTCTGTGTCCGCTCTCAGTCACACTCCTTCTCGCTCTCTTTTACCTCTCTGTCTCCACTCTTAGTTTCCCTTCTTCTCGCTCTCTTTAAACTGTCTGTCTCCAATCTCAGTCTCGCCCCTTCTCTCTCTCTTTTAATTCGCTGTCTTGGCTCTTAGTCTCGCTCCTTCTCAATCTCTATTAATCCTCTGTCTCCGCTCTCATTCTCTCTCCTTCTTGCTCACTTTTAACTCCCTGTCTCCGCTCTCAGTCTCGCTCCTTCTCGCTCTCTTTCAATTCTTTGTTCCACTCTCTGTCTCGCTACTTCATGATCAAGTTTAACTCTCTGTCTCCACTCTCAGTCTCCCTCCTTCTCGGTCTCTTTAAACTCTTTGTCTCCACTCTCAGTCACCCTTCTTCTCGCTCTCTTTGAACTGTCTGTCTCAGTTCTCACTCTCGCTCCTTCTCACTCTCTTTAAAATCTCTGTCTCCGCTCTCAGTCTCGGTCCTTCTCGCTCACTTTTAACTCTTTGTTCCACTCTCTGTCTCGCTCCTTCATGCTCACGTTTAACTCCCTGTCTCCACTCTCTGTCTCCCTCCTTCTCGCTCTCTTTTAAATCTTTGTCTCCACTCTCAGTCTCCCTTCTTCTTGCTCTTTTTTAACTCACTGTCTCCACTCTCAGTCTCCCTTCTTCTCGCTCTCTTTTAACTGTCTGTCTCCATTCTCAGTCTCACCCCTTCTCGCTCTCTTTTAACTCTCTGTCTCCGCTCTCAGTCTCGCTTCTTCCCGCTCTATTTTAAATCTTTGTTCCACTCTCTGTCTCACTCCTTCATGCTCACGTTTAACTCTCTGTGTCCGCTCTCAGTCACACTCCTTCTCGCTCTCTTTTACCTCTCTGTCTCCACTCTTAGTTTCCCTTCTTCTCGCTCTCTTTAAACTGTCTGTCTCCAATCTCAGTCTCGCCCCTTCTCTCTCTCTTTTAATTCGCTGTCTTGGCTCTTAGTCTCGCTCCTTCTCAATCTCTATTAACCCTCTGTCTCCGCTCTCATTCTCTCTCCTTCTTGCTCACTTTTAACTCCCTGTCTCCGCTCTCAGTCTCGCTCCTTCTCGCTCTCTTTCAATTCTTTGTTCCACTCTCTGTCTCGCTCATTCATGCTCATGTTTAACTCTCTGTCTCCACTCTCAGTCTCCCTCCTTCCCGGTCACTTTTAACTCTTTGTCTCCACTCTCAGTCTCCCTTCTTCTCACTCTCTTTGAACTGTCTGTCTCCGTTCTCACTCTCGCTCCTTCTCACTCTCTTTTAAATCTCTGTCTCCGCTCTCAGTCTCGGTCCTTCTCGCTCACTTTTAACTCTTTATTCCACTCTCTGTCTCACTCCTTCATGCTCACGTTAAACTCCCTGTCTCCACTCTGTGTCTCCCTCCTTCTCGCACTCTTTTAACTCTCTGTCTCCACTCTCAGACTCGCTCCATCCCTCTCTCTTGGAACTCTCTGTCTCCGCTCTCAGTCTCGCTCCTTCTCGCTCTCCTTTAACTCTTTGTTCCACTCTCTGTCTCACTCCTTCATGCTCACGT